>NW_027225051.1:7500-140000 GCF_041296235.1 Equus asinus
GGCGAGGCTGCCGTGGCCGCCGCCCTGCCGGGTCGACCGGCGACCCGACCCCCGTGTCTCGGGGGGGGGGGGGGGAGCGGGTCGACCAGATGTCCGCACCGAGCGCCGCGGGGCCGTGGGGCCGCGGGGCGCTCGGCCTTCTCGGAGCCCCGAGGGCTCCCTGGAGGCTGCGGACGAGCAGCCGCGAGGCCCCCGGGGCAGCCGCCCTGCCGGGTCGACCGGCGGCCCGGCCCGGACTCGGGCCCCGGGTCCCGTGGCGCGCGGGTCGACCAGATGTCCGCGCCGAGCGCCACATGGCTGCGGGTCGCTCCGGCTTCTCGCAGTCCCGAGGGTTCCGCGGGCACGTAGCTGCGAGACCCGGGCGGCTGCCCTCCGCCCGGCTCACGGGGCGCTCGTGTCCATCAGCTGGTCGTGCGGAAATCCCGTGGTTGGCCTCCCTCCCTCCCTCCCTCCCTCCCTCCCTCCCTCCCTCGTCCAGCCGCCACGTTTTCGGGGTTCGTGCGACTGGGATGAAATAGACCTTCCAAACGTCAATCGGAGATCATCCATCATACCTCTCGAGTCCCCAAAAGCCAAGAAACACGCCAACCAAAACGCTTTTATTATGCCAACGGTTCCCGTTTTCATTCCTATCGTTTAGGGAGGTTTGGTGGCAGCAGCGGCCGAAAGCAAAAGGAAACCCGAGGAAAGCGGCTCCATCCACCAGGGCTGTGTCTCATCGGTGCCGACGCAGGAGGGACGGGCTTCGTTCGTTCGTTCGCTGCGGCCCAAATTCCCGGGCCGCCCGAAGACCGCTCGCACCGGCCCGAGGGAGGGAGCCCCGGCAGGCAGGATGCCTCCGGGGAAATGGACAAGTCGACCGCGCGACCCACAACCCGCCCGACTGGGGGCGAGAAGGAGCATGGAGGAGGACTCCGTCCCCTAGTCGGCAGACGGCCCCGGGACAGGGACGTTCGCCAAAACCTCCCCAAGGCCGCTTTCCGTGACCGAGTCGGCCTCCCCGCCTGTACTCGTCCCGGCCCGAGAAACGAGACGCGGGGTGGATCGGGACCAGGCCACGCACCAGGCCGGCCGGCGCGGCATCCTCCCTCCCCCGACCTGACCTGACCTGGACGAACGCCTCCCCATCGCCCGCCCCCGCGAGGCTGATCCGTCCGGCCGGTGAGGAGGCCGCTTGTCGGGCGCCACCTGCTTCCCGGCATCCTCTTATATAGTGTTCGAGGAGGTCGACCAGGTGGCCCGGCCTGGATTGGGGGGGGGGCGCGGGGTGCGGTGTCCCGGGCGGCGGGGGACGGGGGGGGGTAGGAGTGGAGAGGGAAAGGTGGGCGTGGAGAATGCCGGGGTCGGGGGTCGGCGCGGGGCGGGGCGGGAGTTGGGGATAGGGGAGGGGCGGGAGGCCGTCTGGACATGGAGGGTCGGAAGAGCGGTGGTGACAATGATTTTCATTATCATTTAGAAAGAAGAACGTGGACTTCTTTAGAGGAGTCCTTTGAATAGCTTCTCCATTTAGTTAACATACATCCAAATGGAGGTCGGGAAACTTGGGTCCTGTTAACATATGGATGGAAGTGGAAAGAACTATCGCGATGACCGTCCTTGTGTTTCTTTTATTTTTTCTTTCTTCCTGCTCCCCAAAGCCGCCCCCCCCACCCCCGCCCCGCCCCGCCCCGCCCCGCCCCGTCCCGTCCCGTCCCGTCCATAGTTGTAGGTTCCAGTGGTAGGTCTTTCGCGTTTCTGCTATGTGGGACGCCGCCTCGGCGTGGCTTGAAGGGCGATGCTGGGTCTGGGGCTGCGCCCAGGATCCGAACCGGTGAAAACCTGGGCCGTCGAAGCCGGGGGCCGGGGTGGGGGGCGCTACTTGACCGTTCGTCCACGGGCTCGGCCCCCGGCCCCTTGTTTTCTAGGGAGAGAGACAGAGAGACCCGATCCATTTTCCCTTGGCCTCTAAAGCGTGCGTGTGGTCGAAAGGCGACAGAGAGAGGGGTTCTGGTCCAGAAAGCCCCGACTGCGCCGCCGCGGGGATCGGTCGGTTCCGCCCGAACCGTCCGAGTCGGAAAGGAACGGACAGCTTTCCTCCTTTGGGCCCCTGACTTGGGACCGACAGGGGAAGAGGAACAGGCCTCTCTCCCTCACACCCTGGCCCCTTCCTCCAGGACGCCCTCCTTCTAGTCAGCCCGCCTCTGGCTTTTCCACACGCCGACGACCGCTCGTCGGCATGGACCCACCTTCCTTGGGGGACACCACCACACGACTCTCCCACTCGTCTGCCTGCCTTTCGTTGGCGTCGCTGCCAAAGGCGAGGGGTAGGGGTGGCGGTGGCAGGGACGGCAGGGGCCCAGCGGCTCTCTGGCGGGTGAGGAAGTCTTGCTGGTTCTCCTAGGTCGGTGATCTTTCTCGATCTCCACACACATTCTTCGTTTGGGGAGCCAAGAGACGCCCTCTGAGGAATCCCTATGGCCAGGGTCGATCACTTACTCGCTCACTGCCTCGGCCTCGGCCTCGGCCTCTGTCAGTCTTGTCTCTCTCCCTCCCTCCCTCCCTCCCTCCCTCCCTCCCTCGTCGGTCTCTGTGTGTGGACGTCTAGGTGGAGGCGAGGCAGGGAGGCCACCCACCCACCTACCTCGTGGTTTACCACACGCTCTACACGGAGGTAGAATTCCCATCCCACCGAATCCATCCTTTCCACGGGGCACAAGCCAGTGGCCTTCGGGAGTCTCTCTCCCCAAGGTGGCGCATCCGTCATGGCTATCTATTTCCAGAAGGTTTCCGTTTCCATCCCCTCCCCCCGAAAGAAAAAACGGCCCCACTCCCGGATCTGCCCCACCACGATCACCACCACCGCTGCCGCCGCCGCCGCCGCCGCCATCTGCTGTCGCCCTCTAGGGTTGGACCGTTCTAGCTCTCTCCTCTGTGTGGAATCGCAACGTAGGTCGCCTTGGATGTCTGGCACCTCTCACTAAGCAGAAGGTTTTGGAGGCTCAGGCTGGGCCACGCTTTGGCCCGGGTCAGTGTTCCGTTCCTCCGGACGGCTTCCTCGTTTTCCACGAGAAGGAGCCGTGAAGACGGAAAGGAAGGGCGGATGGATGGCTTTTCCCGTGCTACCGAGTCCCTCTCCCCTTTTCCCCAAAGCGTGAGGGGCGGTCGAGAGGATCGTCTCTGATGACAAAAGTCAGAGGCACCCCGGGTCAGACACCGTGCGAGGCGTTGGTGTGTTCTCGAGAGGAGAACACGTCCCCGTCAGCGTTTCCTGTCGTTCTCGTTCCGAAAGGATTCACGCGCCACCCCGTCTCCCTCAAGGTCTTAGGGCTGTCGTGCTCCGCAGCCGTCACGTGTCGTGGATCCTGGGCACCACCACGCCACCCCGCCCCCCCCCCCGCCATAGCTGTCGATCGCTATGTGGCACGCCTACGTTTGCCCAAAAGAGCAGTCCGATGGACAGCGTGGTGCTTTTCCCAGCAGGCAGGCAGGTGAGAGTCACCCCTCTAGAAGGTTTCCAAGCCCCGTTCCATTCTCAGAGGCAGCTCCTTTGGCCATCAAGGAGGCAGGCGATGGGGGTGGGGGTGGGGATGGGGATGGGGCAGGGGCCTCTGTCCCTCTGTCGCGGTAGAAATGATTGGGAAAGCAGGGACGATGGGCGTAGGTCGACCATCCTGGGCGGTGGTGCTTTGGGAGCTTTTTCTAGAAGAAGGAGCGAACGGCGTTCCCTGGGAAGGGAGGAAACCAGAGGAGGTCCCCCTCAGACCGACCTGGCACGAGAAGGACACACACTCTCTCTCTCTCTCTCTCTCTCTCTCTCTCCCTTTTCTTCCTGACTTGAAATCAGGAGACAAAACTCCCCTGCCAAAGGGGCCCTCCCAAAACGGGGAGTGAGGAAGACCTCCTTCTCTTCACGGCTGAAGTTCTCCCTGCCTTTCCTGGACGGGAAGGATAGCACCTACGCCCGCTGCCGTCGGTGACTTTTAGTCCCCCTGGAGAGGAAGAAATTCTTTCCCGTGGCCGAACCCTGGCGGTTCGTTCGTGCTGCAGAGGACGTGACCCTCTCTGACACACCCAGGAACCTCCTCGCTCCGGGTCGAGGAGAGGGAGTTCTGTTCTGTGGTTTAGAATGGTGCTTAAAAAGGGATGTCGCTTACAAAGGGTCCTCGTCCCCCTTCCTAAACCTAAACGGACGGCTCGGCTCGGAGGCGTGAGATACGTTTCGCATCCTCCTCGTCGTCTTCACTCAAAGTTTTATTGGAGTTTGGAAGATTTTATTTTTTGTCTTTCCTTTTTCTCCCCAAAGCCCCCCGGTACGTAGTTGTGTGTTCTTCGCGGTGGGTCCTTCTAGCGGTGGTATGTGGGACGCCGCCTCAGCGTGGTTTGATGAGCAGTGCCGTGTCCGCGCCCGGGATCCGAACGAACCGATGAAACACTGGGCTGCCTGCAGCGGAGCGCGCGAACTTAACCACTCGGCCACGGGGCCAGCCCCTTACTGGATTTTCAAAACAACTCCGGGGGCCGGCCCGGTGGCGCGGCGGTGAAGTTCGCACGTTCTGCTCCGCCGGCCCCGGGTTCGCCGGTCCGGATCCCGGGCGCAGGACCCGGCACCGCTTGGCGAGCCACGCTGTGGCAGGCGTCCCACCTGGAAAGTAGAGGGGGATGGGCACGGATGTCAGCTCAGGGCCAGTCTTCCTCGGCCGACAGAGGAGGATTGGTGGCAGATGTTCGCTCAGGGCTCATCTTCCTCAAAAATAAAATAATAAATCGATTCGATAAAATGTCAAATAACACAACCGCGGGATCACGCTTAGAGTCACCCTTGGCCCGATGATGCCACTCCCCACCCCCCCCACCCCCCTGCCCCCCACCATTTGGAGGTGCCGTCAGTGGGATTCGTTCCTGTTTGTCCATCTTTCTTCCTCTTTTTTTTTTTTTTTTTTTAAAGACTGGCACCCGAGCTCATTGCCAATCTTTTCTTTTCTTTTTATTCCTCCTCCTTCTTCTTCTTCTCCCCAGAGCACCCCAGTACCTAGTTCTATATTCTCTTTGAGGGTCCCTCTGGTTCTGCCGTGTGGGACGCCACCTCAGCGTGGTTTGATGAGCGGTGCCGTGTCCGAGCCCAGGATCCGAACCTTCCAAGCCCCGGGCCGCTGAAGCGGAGCGTGCAAACTCAACCGCTCGGCCACGGGGTCAGCCCCTTCCTTCCTTCCTTCCTTCCTTCCTTCCTTCCTTCCTTCCTTCCTAAGGAGGAGGAGGCAGGCACTGTGTGAAGTCGCCAGTGAGTCTGTGGAAAGAGACGGAGGATTTCCCATGGGAAGCCGGGGCGGGGGACACGGACCGATGTCGTGCGAACTTGAAGGTGAAAGATCAAAAAACCCACACACGCCTAGAGCGGCGGGTTGCCCGTTAGGAGTTTGCTTGCCGGGCCCATAACGCAGGGCTCATCGATGAGCCAAACCGTCCGTGATCCTCAAGCAGTCTAGTAGGGTTAGAGAAAGGAGGGGGGCACTCTTTCTGCCCCAGATGAGGCGAGTTTCTCAGACAGCCACCCTGCCCCAACATCTTCCCTCCCTGCCTCCCGGCCCTTGGTGGACTGCGGCCTAAGGGTGGGGGAATTGAAGAAAGCCGTTCAATGGAAAAAAGCCCGAGGCCATGGGAGAGAGCTTCCTGCACTTGAATGAAGCCCTGACGCCAGGCCCATCGGAATGAATGGGCCTGACCTCCCCTCCCCCCTCCCCCCTCCCCCCTCCCAGGCTGGCGACTCGGCAGTGGAAGGCTAGGGGTTTCTTCCGAAATGGTGAACCGGCCCCCTTGTCCACAGGAAAACCACACACGGGTACAGCCTAGGCCGGATCTCAGGGTACAGCCTAGGCCGGATCTCAGGCCAAGTCGTCAGGGTGGCAAGATGATGGCGGATGAGAGGAAACTTGTTCTGGGACCGCACCGCCCCCCCCCCCATCGCCTCTCTGGCTGAGAAGAGGGCTGGGGAGCGGTGAGGGTCAGGGGGAGAGTGGGGGCGGGGCCGGGACAGGGACCACCGGGCAGTAGGACGGGAGTAGCCCTGAGGCCTGCCTGCCTGCTTCCTTCCCTGCCGGCGCAGGGCTGAGAGAGGCACGGGGCACGCTGGCTCCTGCCCCTTCACTCATTCGGGAAGCCTCCTGTTGTTGCTCCTGAGGTGCCGGCTGCGGTGACAGACAGAGCAAAACTCCTCTCTCTGTCTATTTCTTCAAAGGCCCGAGTCTGAGCTACGACAGATTCCCCTGTGGCTCAACCCGCAACCTCCCATCCTGCCAGACCAGACCCCTTGTCTAAAAACCTCCACTGGAGGAGCTCTTCCACCTGACTCGGAAAGGAAACACCAGCCCCGCCTCAGCCTCACACCCACCACCACCACCACCACCCGCCCCCCCCCCGCCCCACTCTCCTCCGGACCCAGATACCTAACAGAGGGAACAAAAATCCAAAAATCCTGCTGCTCTCCTTCTACCACCTCCACTTCAGAAGAGTCAGTCTCCCCCGAACACCTCAGACTCTGTGACTTCCCGCGGCCTCCCTTTCCCCATCCCCATTCTCTCCCCGGACGGGCCCCATCTTACACTTGAACGACAGCTCCACCGCTCGGGGCAGCTGGACACGATGTCCCAAAGTGGCCCGGACGGTAGCCTGGTCGATTCCAAAGGACCCACGCACGCAGTCGGCCATAAACGTGGTGTGGAGATCGTGGACGTTTGCGGGCCTCTGATGAAATCGCTGCTCCGGGGACCCCGGCGTCTAGGACCCGTCTTCTCCGTGTTCTTCACACCGTTGCTCCTGGGCCGGTTATTCTCTTCCCTCTCACTGACCTTAACGTTTTGTCTCTGCCATTGAATTTTGACTGTGCGAATGTGACTTGCCGCTGTAGGGCTGCGTGGATCTCTCAGGCATCCTGCTGTGCCGTGCGGGGGGGGGGGGGAATCCTTGGTGGGTGGGTCGATAGACGTCCCTTTGGTTGTGCCCTGGAGGGGAGAGACAGAGGGGACGACTCAATCCACCACGAACGCTGATGTCGCTCCGATAAACCTGTAGCGGTGATTCTAGTTTATGGCCCGTGTCCTGAAAATAACTTCCCGAAGGGCCAGCCCGGCGGCACAGCGGTTAAGTTCGCACGTTCCGTTTTGTCAGCCAGGGGTTCGCAGGTTCGGATCCAGGGTGCGGACGTGGCGCCGCTTGGCGAGCCACGCTGTGGTCAGCGTCCCGCCTATCAAGGGGAGGGGGATGGGCACGGATGTTAGCTCGGGATCACTCTCCCGGGGCAAAAAGAGGAGAATTGGCAGCAGGTGTCAGCTCGGGGCTCGTCTTCCTCGAAAAATAAATTAATTAAATTAATAAAAACAACTTCCCAAACCTCTCTGATAACTTGAAGCTTTGAAGTTTTGCGAGGTGAAATCAGGTGATAAAAAAGTCCACGGACAGGGGCGGCCCCGTGGCCGAGTGGTTAAGTTCACAAGCTCCCCTTCGGCGGCCCAGGGTTTTGCCGGTTCAGATCCCGGGCACGGCACGGACACGGCACCGCTCGTCGGGCCGTGTGGAGGCGGCGTCCCACATGCCACAACTGGAAGGGCCCTCAACTAAGATAGACAACTATGTCATGGGGGGGATTGGGGGAGAAAAATCGGGAGGGGGGGAAAAAAAAACAAAAACGGAAGATTGGCAACAGGCGTTAGCTCTGTGAGGGCCGATCTTCCTCACCCAAAAACTAAAGTGAGATGAAATCAAATAAAGCGAAGGAAAAGCTAAACCTATGAAATCCCATGTTTCTAAAAGTGGCCAAGTGTTTAGACATTGGCCAAGCGACGGAATGCTCATGGGAAGGACAGTTCCTAATTGCTGGCTTCTTAGTTTTCACCAAAATTAAGGTTCGTGAGGGTTAAAAAATCTACTTAACAAATGCGATGAAAGCCACTAGGCCGGCCCGGTGGCGCGCTGGTTAAGTGTGCCTGTTCCGCTTCGCCGGCCCGGGGTTCGCCAGTTCGGATCCCGGGGGTGCACGTGGCACCGCTGGGCGAGCCACGTGGTGGTAGGCGTCCCACATATGAAATAGAGGAAGATGGGCACGGAGGTGAGCTCAGGGCCAGCCTTCCTCGGCAAAAAGAGGAGGATTGGCAGCAGTTAGCTCAGGGCTCATCGTCCTCAAAACAAAACAAAACAAAACAAAAAGCCACTAAAAGTGAATATGGGAAACATCTTTGTGTTCAAGGAAAGTGAGATGGCTGCCTTCAGGCAAGAGGGCCTAAAAAGTAAAGATCGTTTTGTCTGTGAAAAGGTGATCAAAGTTTCACGGGGAAAATAATCTGAGAAAAAGGCCTGTTCGTGGTCAAGTGGCCTAAAATTGGAACGAGTGGACAGATAGAAATGGCGAGCGATAGGATCTATGGGAGTCTATGAGGAAGCCATTGGGTGTCGGCCTAATTCGGCCTGACAGTGTTTTTCGAAAAGGGCCTGACGTGGCCGTCGAGCACGCATCGCATCGTAGATCCGCTTTACACATTTCCTACGGCAAGAACCAATGCCCTTAAGGGAAAGGAGCAGCTTCCCCGTGCTCGGGCCTTTCCTTAAGGAGAGGCATCTTTCCTTAGGCTAGGAGCGGATGGTTGCGCTCACCTTTGACCATCCGGCTCCCCTGTGACCACCCAGGCCCAGACAACAGACCTGCCACCCAGCAGTGTCTGTCGATCGCTGTGCCGACAGAGCAGTCTCGCGACTATCATCCAAGGGACCTTTCGATCCTATGTGAAACGTCCTCTCTGGGGGTCTAGAAGCACTCTGTACACCCCACTTCCCGGGCACCCTCTCTTCCTTCGGGAAGAAAGGCCCCGGGCCACAGTCCTCACATTTCAGCTCAGAATAAACGCACCCCGATTTTCACGGATAGATTGGTTCCGGATTATTTCCGTCGACAGAATGGAATCAAGTCAATGAGTTTCAAGATCGGAGGGAAGCTGATGCAAAATCAGAATTTGTTTTTCTCACTCCCGAAAGGATACTTTTCTCTAACTTCTAGTCTCCTCCTGATAAAGACATTGGAAAATGTTTCTCTTGACCTCTGAGGGAATCGACACCAAAGACAGAGATCCTCCATTTTGTCAGAATGATTTCCTAGGCCTCCAATGGAGGAGGCCTCCCTCGGACGGGAGCTCAGCTTTTGTTTTGCAACAGTTTTCCTCTCTCTGCTTGCCTTTAACATCTCCTTTCCCGTTCTTCTTTTTTGGAAGGGAAATACGTGCACCGCTGGGGAAAAAAAAAAAAAAAGAATTTTCTAAATGACCAAAGAAGATCTACGACTGTTGTTATTTTGGTTTCACGGAGCAGTTCCACGTCCACATTTACTCCATTTTAAACACCCACACACACTCACAGCACGGCGCTGTGAGGATGTCCCGGGGAACTCGATTTGTGGAGGGAATGGCTGTGAGGTCTCTGCCCCCCAACCCCCACCATTTGGGTGCTTCTGCTTGTTGATGAGGACGGGAAGCCCTGCTGAAATCCATATTCTTATCACCACACGTGCATCTGCACCCATGCTCCCCCCCGTGTGTCGTCTTTGGGCTTTGCTGTGGCCCCGTGCGGAGGGAGACCTGTTTTGTGTTGTAAACTTTTCCGCGGCCAAGCGGCTCGGTCCTTTCCTCTACGACTTGTGGGCTCTGTCTGTCCGTCTGCCTTAGAGAGACCCTCTGGGCCGGAAGTGACAGGCTGCACACAATTCCTGACAGACTGCGGACAATTCCTCCGTCGTCACGGTCCTTCTCTGATGACGTGCATGGTTTCGGTTTGACAGCGACCCCCACCCCCCACCCCGCCGTGATTTTCTAAGTCCTCCCGGGAGTCCGGGAAGTGCTCGGGCCGCTCCGGGAAGCGGGGGCCGGCAGCCCCGGCCTGCCCCGTGGCATCTCCGGGGACTTTTCCACCTCTGTCCGCGTCAGCCAGCCGGCAGCCCCGCGCCCGGCCCGGCCCAGAAGTCACGTGGGGAGTCTGTCCCCTTCCTGGCAAGCCCACCCACCCCACCCCCCTCCCCGCCGATTTTCCAACACCTCCTTCTGCGCCCAGGGTTGCCCTGTGCTGCCTGGGAGCTCCGAGGTGGACACCCTGGGGCCTCACGTGGTGACCTCCCGGCCGCCCCAAGCGGGCCCAGAGAGAAAGAGAGAGAGAGAGAGACAGAGAGAGACAGAGACAGAGACAGAGACAGAGAGAGACAGAGACAGAGACAGAGACAGAGACAGAGAGAGACCTGACCCGGCGGTGGGCTCAGGCTGTGCACTCTCGCTGGCTGGTGACCCGGTTCCCTCCCGCTGACCCCTCCGCGCCGGTCGTTGGGCGCCATCTGGCGGCCGCTTTTACAGAGTGGCCCTCCTCCGGAGCCCCGGCGACATGAGCAAGGGATGGGACTCGCAGGACGTCTGTGTGGTTTCCAGTGTGGGGCTGTGTGGAACAGAGCTGCTAAGAACATTCATGCCCCGGATTCTGTGTGAATGAACAGGAACGTGGCCGCAGCCCCCACCCCGCCCCCCGCCCCAGCCCCCGGGAGTGGTGGGAGTGGTGCCCTCCAGACCACCCTCGGGTTGGATGCCTCCCTCCCTGGAAGGACTCACGGGACTCCACAAAAGCTGACTTCCTGGAGGTCCAGCGGAGACCCCCAAGGCCCAAGGCCCCCCCCCCCACCCACCCACCACAGATCACTGTGGAAGCCTTAACGACCCAAGGCTCCAGCTACATACAGACGCTCTTAGGAGGCAAGATACACCAAAGGCTTATGTAGGTTGCCACTTTCGGTGGTGGTTTCCGCGGCGTGTCAGTTTTGGAACCCGCCACGCCCTTTTTCACAGAGGCCATACCGTTTCCCTTCACCACCAGTGAGGCGTGAGTGACTGACTTGGCTTCTCCGCGACCTGACTAGCAGTTTGATCCTGTTCCGGTATTTGGAAGAAGGCAGTCTCACCCATGTGTCCCCACAATGTCTCCCTCTAATTTTCTCACTTGCTTTTCCAGGGAACAGCTCACATCTTTTCATGCGCTTATCGGTCATCCATGCGTACCTCCTCCACCCCAGGTGAAAGTGCCTGCTCTGTCTATTGCTCTTCCATTCTTTTTGTATTTTTCAGTGTTGATTTCCCCCGGGTCTCCACTCCATTGTGGGTTTTGTTTTTTGTTTTCTGTTTTTTGTTTTTTTTTTTTTGCTTAAAGATTGTCACCTGAGCTAGGCACTGTTGCCCTGCTTCCTCAGTTTCAGAGGGTACCTTTTTCAGGGTTGCTTTTTGACCGGGTCTCCTCGCCATTGTATTTTTTTATTTTTTTATTTTTTGCTTAAAGATTGCCACCTGAGCTAGCCTCTGTTGCCCATCTTCTTCGGTTTCAGAGGGTAGATTTCTCAGTGTTGCTTTTTCGCCAGCTCTCCACGCCCTTGCGTCTTTTTTTTTTCTGCTTGAAGGCTGCAACCTGAGCTAGCTTCTTTTGCCCATGTTCATCAGTTTCAGAGGGTGGATTTCTCCGTGTTGCTTTTTCCCCAGGTCTCAACACCCTTGTGTGTTTCTTTGGCTTAACGATTGCCACCTGAGCTAGGCACTGTTGCCCTGCTTCTTCAGTTTCAGAGGGTACCTTTTTCAGGGTTGCTTTTTGACCGGCTCTCCTCGCCATTGTATTTTTTTATTTTATTTTTTTTGCTTAAAGATTGCCACCTGAGCTAGCCTCTGTTGCCCATCTTCGTCCGTTTCAGAGGGTGGATTTCTCAGTGTTGCCTTTTCGCCAGCTCCCCACGCCCTTGTGTGTTTCTTTTGCTTAAAGATTGCCACCTGAAGCCAGCCTCTCTTGCCCATCTTCCTCAGTTTCAGAGGGTAGATATTTCAGGGTTGCTTTTTCCCCAGGTCTCCACGCCTTTGTGTTTTGTTTTTGCTTAACGAGTGCCACCTGAGCTAGCCTCTCTTGCCCATGTTCCTCAGTTTCAGAGGGTAGATATTTCAGGGTTGCTATGTCCCCAGGGCTCCACGCCTTTGTGCTTTGTTTTTGCTTAAGGATTGCCACCTGAGGTAGCCTCTCTTGCCCATCTTCCTCAGTTTCAGAGGGTGGATTTCTCCGTCTTGCTTTTTCCCCAGGTCTCCACGCCCTTGTGTGTTTCTTTTGCTTAAAGATTGCCACCTGAGCTAGCCTCTGTTGCCCATCTTCCTCAGTTTCAGAGGGTAGATATTTCAGGGTTGCTTTTTCCCCAGGTCTCCACGCCTTTGTGTTTTGTTTTTGCTTAACGAGTGCCACCTGAGCTAGCCTCTCTTGCCCATGTTCCTCAGTTTCAGAGGGTAGATATTTCAGGGTTGCTTTGTCCCCAGGGCTCCACGCCTTTGTGCTTTGTTTTTGCTTAAGGATTGCCACCTGAGGTAGCCTCTGTTGCCCATCTTAGTCCGTTTCAGAGGGTGGATTTCTCAGTGTTGCCTTTTCGCCAGCTCCCCACGCCCTTGTGTGTTTCTTTTGCTTAAAGATTGTCACCTGAGCTAGGCACTGTTGCCCTGCTTCCTCAGTTTCAGAGGGTACCTTTTTCAGGGTTGCTTTTTGACCGGCTCTCCTCGCCATTGTATTTTTTTATTTTATTTTTTTTGCTTAAAGATTGCCACCTGAGCTAGCCTCTGTTGCCCATCTTCGTCCGTTTCAGAGGGTGGATTTCTCAGTGTTGCCTTTTCGCCAGCTCCCCACGCCCTTGTGTGTTTCTTTTGCTTAAAGATTGTCACCTGAGCTAGGCACTGTTGCCCTGCTTCCTCAGTTTCAGAGGGTACCTTTTTCAGGGTTGCTTTTTGACCGGCTCTCCTCGCCATTGTATTTTTTTATTTTATTTTTTTTGCTTAAAGATTGCCACCTGAGCTAGCCTCTGTTGCCCATCTTCGTCCGTTTCAGAGGGTGGATTTCTCAGTGTTGCCTTTTCGCCAGCTCCCCACGCCCTTGTGTGTTTCTTTTGCTTAAAGATTGTCACCTGAGCTAGGCACTGTTGCCCTGCTTCTTCAGTTTCAGAGGGTGCCTTTTTCAGGGTTGCTTTTTGACCGGGTCTCCTCGCCATTGTATTTTTTTATTTTATTTTTTTTGCTTAAAGATTGCCACCTGAGCTAGCCTCTGTTGCCCATCTTCGTCCGTTTCAGAGGGTGGATTTCTCAGTGTTGCCTTTTCGCCAGCTCCCCACGCCCTTGTGTGTTTCTTTTGCTTAAAGATTGTCACCTGAGCTAGGCACTGTTGCCCTGCTTCCTCAGTTTCAGAGGGTACCTTTTTCAGGGTTGCTTTTTGACCGGGTCTCCTCGCCATTGTATTTTTTTATTTTATTTTTTTTTGCTTAAAGATTGCCACCTGAGCTAGCCTCTGTTGCGCTTCTTTCTCAGTTTCAGAGGGTAGATTTCCCCGTGTTGCTTTTTCCCCAGGTCTCCACGCACTTCCTTTTATTTTTCCTTAAAAATTGCCACCTGAGCTAGCCTCTGTTGCCCATCTTCGTCGGTTTCAGAGGGTAGATTTCTCACTGTTGCTTTTTTGCCAGGTCTGCACGCCCTTGTGTTTTTTTTCTGCTTAAAGGTTGCAACCTGAGCTAGCTTCTTTTGCCCATGTTCCTCAGTTTCAGAGGGTGGATTTCTCCGTGTTGCTTTTTCCCCAGGCCTCCACGCCCTTGTGTGTTTCTTTTGCTTAACGATTGCCACCTGAGCTAGCCTCTGTTGCCCATCTTCGTCCGTTTCAGAGGGTGGATTTCTCAGTGTTGCCTTTTCGCCAGCTCCCCACGCCCTTGTGTGTTTCTTTTGCTTAAAGATTGCCACCTGAAGCCAGCCTCTCTTGCCCATCTTCCTCAGTTTCAGAGGGTAGATATTTCAGGGTTGCTTTTTCCCCAGGTCTCCACGCCTTTGTGTTTTGTTTTTGCTTAACGAGTGCCACCTGAGCTAGCCTCTCTTGCCCATGTTCCTCAGTTTCAGAGGGTAGATATTTCAGGGTTGCTTTGTCCCCAGGGCTCCACGCCTTTGTGCTTTGTTTTTGCTTAAGGATTGCCACCTGAGGTAGCCTCTCTTGCCCATCTTCCTCAGTTTCAGAGGGTGGATTTCTCCGTGTTGCTTTTTCCCCAGGTCTCCACGCCCTTGTGTGTTTCTTTTGCTTAAAGATTGCCACCTGAGCTAGCCTCTGTTGCCCATCTTCCTCAGTTTCAGAGGGTAGATATTTCAGGGTTGCTTTTTCCCCAGGTCTCCACGCCTTTGTGTTTTGTTTTTGCTTAACGAGTGCCACCTGAGCTAGCCTCTCTTGCCCATGTTCCTCAGTTTCAGAGGGTAGATATTTCAGGGTTGCTTTGTCCCCAGGGCTCCACGCCTTTGTGCTTTGTTTTTGCTTAAGGATTGCCACCTGAGGTAGCCTCTGTTGCCCATCTTAGTCCGTTTCAGAGGGTGGATTTCTCAGTGTTGCCTTTTCGCCAGCTCCCCACGCCCTTGTGTGTTTCTTTTGCTTAAAGATTGTCACCTGAGCTAGGCACTGTTGCCCTGCTTCTTCAGTTTCAGAGGGTACCTTTTTCAGGGTTGCTTTTTGACCGGCTCTCCTCGCCATTGTATTTTTTTATTTTATTTTTTTTGCTTAAAGATTGCCACCTGAGCTAGCCTCTGTTGCCCATCTTCGTCCGTTTCAGAGGGTGGATTTCTCAGTGTTGCCTTTTCGCCAGCTCCCCACGCCCTTGTGTGTTTCTTTTGCTTAAAGATTGTCACCTGAGCTAGGCACTGTTGCCCTGCTTCCTCAGTTTCAGAGGGTACCTTTTTCAGGGTTGCTTTTTGACCGGCTCTCCTCGCCATTGTATTTTTTTATTTTATTTTTTTTTGCTTAAAGATTGCCACCTGAGCTAGCCTCTGTTGCGCTTCTTTCTCAGTTTCAGAGGGTAGATTTCCCCGTGTTGCTTTTTCCCCAGGTCTCCACGCACTTCCTTTTATTTTTCCTTAAAAATTGCCACCTGAGCTAGCCTCTGTTGCCCATCTTCGTCGGTTTCAGAGGGTAGATTTCTCACTGTTGCTTTTTTGCCAGGTCTGCACGCCCTTGTGTTTTTTTTCTGCTTAAAGGTTGCAACCTGAGCTAGCTTCTTTTGCCCATGTTCCTCAGTTTCAGAGGGTGGATTTCTCCGTGTTGCTTTTTCCCCAGGCCTCCACGCCCTTGTGTGTTTCTTTTGCTTAACGATTGCCACCTGAGCTAGCCTCTGTTGCCCATCTTCGTCCGTTTCAGAGGGTGGATTTCTCAGTGTTGCCTTTTCGCCAGCTCCCCACGCCCTTGTGTGTTTCTTTTGCTTAAAGATTGCCACCTGAAGCCAGCCTCTCTTGCCCATCTTCCTCAGTTTCAGAGGGTAGATATTTCAGGGTTGCTTTTTCCCCAGGTCTCCACGCCTTTGTGTTTTGTTTTTGCTTAACGAGTGCCACCTGAGCTAGCCTCTCTTGCCCATGTTCCTCAGTTTCAGAGGGTAGATATTTCAGGGTTGCTTTGTCCCCAGGGCTCCACGCCTTTGTGCTTTGTTTTTGCTTAAGGATTGCCACCTGAGGTAGCCTCTGTTGCCCATCTTAGTCCGTTTCAGAGGGTGGATTTCTCAGTGTTGCCTTTTCGCCAGCTCCCCACGCCCTTGTGTGTTTCTTTTGCTTAAAGATTGTCACCTGAGCTAGGCACTGTTGCCCTGCTTCCTCAGTTTCAGAGGGTACCTTTTTCAGGGTTGCTTTTTGACCGGCTCTCCTCGCCATTGTATTTTTTTATTTTATTTTTTTTGCTTAAAGATTGCCACCTGAGCTAGCCTCTGTTGCCCATCTTCGTCCGTTTCAGAGGGTGGATTTCTCAGTGTTGCCTTTTCGCCAGCTCCCCACGCCCTTGTGTGTTTCTTTTGCTTAAAGATTGTCACCTGAGCTAGGCACTGTTGCCCTGCTTCTTCAGTTTCAGAGGGTGCCTTTTTCAGGGTTGCTTTTTGACCGGGTCTCCTCGCCATTGTATTTTTTTATTTTATTTTTTTTGCTTAAAGATTGCCACCTGAGCTAGCCTCTGTTGCCCATCTTCGTCCGTTTCAGAGGGTGGATTTCTCAGTGTTGCCTTTTCGCCAGCTCCCCACGCCCTTGTGTGTTTCTTTTGCTTAAAGATTGTCACCTGAGCTAGGCACTGTTGCCCTGCTTCCTCAGTTTCAGAGGGTACCTTTTTCAGGGTTGCTTTTTGACCGGCTCTCCTCGCCATTGTATTTTTTTATTTTATTTTTTTTGCTTAAAGATTGCCACCTGAGCTAGCCTCTGTTGCCCATCTTCGTCCGTTTCAGAGGGTGGATTTCTCAGTGTTGCCTTTTCGCCAGCTCCCCACGCCCTTGTGTGTTTCTTTTGCTTAAAGATTGCCACCTGAAGCCAGCCTCTCTTGCCCATCTTCCTCAGTTTCAGAGGGTAGATATTTCAGGGTTGCTTTTTCCCCAGGTCTCCACGCCTTTGTGTTTTGTTTTTGCTTAACGAGTGCCACCTGAGCTAGCCTCTCTTGCCCATGTTCCTCAGTTTCAGAGGGTAGATATTTCAGGGTTGCTATGTCCCCAGGGCTCCACGCCTTTGTGCTTTGTTTTTGCTTAAGGATTGCCACCTGAGGTAGCCTCTCTTGCCCATCTTCCTCAGTTTCAGAGGGTGGATTTCTCCGTCTTGCTTTTTCCCCAGGTCTCCACGCCCTTGTGTGTTTCTTTTGCTTAAAGATTGCCACCTGAGCTAGCCTCTGTTGCCCATCTTCGTCCGTTTCAGAGGGTGGATTTCTCAGTGTTGCCTTTTCGCCAGCTCCCCACGCCCTTGTGTGTTTCTTTTGCTTAAAGATTGTCACCTGAGCTAGGCACTGTTGCCCTGCTTCCTCAGTTTCAGAGGGTACCTTTTTCAGGGTTGCTTTTTGACCGGCTCTCCTCGCCATTGTATTTTTTTATTTTATTTTTTTTGCTTAAAGATTGCCACCTGAGCTAGCCTCTGTTGCCCATCTTCGTCCGTTTCAGAGGGTGGATTTCTCAGTGTTGCCTTTTCGCCAGCTCCCCACGCCCTTGTGTGTTTCTTTTGCTTAAAGATTGTCACCTGAGCTAGGCACTGTTGCCCTGCTTCTTCAGTTTCAGAGGGTGCCTTTTTCAGGGTTGCTTTTTGACCGGGTCTCCTCGCCATTGTGTTTTTTTATTTTATTTTTTTTGCTTAAAGATTGCCACCTGAGCTAGCCTCTGTTGCCCATCTTCGTCCGTTTCAGAGGGTGGATTTCTCAGTGTTGCCTTTTCGCCAGCTCCCCACGCCCTTGTGTGTTTCTTTTGCTTAAAGATTGTCACCTGAGCTAGGCACTGTTGCCCTGCTTCCTCAGTTTCAGAGGGTACCTTTTTCAGGGTTGCTTTTTGACCGGGTCTCCTCGCCATTGTATTTTTTTATTTTATTTTTTTTTGCTTAAAGATTGCCACCTGAGCTAGCCTCTGTTGCGCTTCTTTCTCAGTTTCAGAGGGTAGATTTCCCCGTGTTGCTTTTTCCCCAGGTCTCCACGCACTTCCTTTTATTTTTCCTTAAAAATTGCCACCTGAGCTAGCCTCTGTTGCCCATCTTCGTCGGTTTCAGAGGGTAGATTTCTCACTGTTGCTTTTTTGCCAGGTCTGCACGCCCTTGTGTTTTTTTTCTGCTTAAAGGTTGCAACCTGAGCTAGCTTCTTTTGCCCATGTTCCTCAGTTTCAGAGGGTGGATTTCTCCGTGTTGCTTTTTCCCCAGGCCTCCACGCCCTTGTGTGTTTCTTTTGCTTAACGATTGCCACCTGAGCTAGCCTCTGTTGCCCATCTTCGTCCGTTTCAGAGGGTGGATTTCTCAGTGTTGCCTTTTCGCCAGCTCCCCACGCCCTTGTGTGTTTCTTTTGCTTAAAGATTGCCACCTGAAGCCAGCCTCTCTTGCCCATCTTCCTCAGTTTCAGAGGGTAGATATTTCAGGGTTGCTTTTTCCCCAGGTCTCCACGCCTTTGTGTTTTGTTTTTGCTTAACGAGTGCCACCTGAGCTAGCCTCTCTTGCCCATGTTCCTCAGTTTCAGAGGGTAGATATTTCAGGGTTGCTTTGTCCCCAGGGCTCCACGCCTTTGTGCTTTGTTTTTGCTTAAGGATTGCCACCTGAGGTAGCCTCTCTTGCCCATCTTCCTCAGTTTCAGAGGGTGGATTTCTCCGTGTTGCTTTTTCCCCAGGTCTCCACGCCCTTGTGTGTTTCTTTTGCTTAAAGATTGCCACCTGAGCTAGCCTCTGTTGCCCATCTTCCTCAGTTTCAGAGGGTAGATATTTCAGGGTTGCTTTTTCCCCAGGTCTCCACGCCTTTGTGTTTTGTTTTTGCTTAACGAGTGCCACCTGAGCTAGCCTCTCTTGCCCATGTTCCTCAGTTTCAGAGGGTAGATATTTCAGGGTTGCTTTGTCCCCAGGGCTCCACGCCTTTGTGCTTTGTTTTTGCTTAAGGATTGCCACCTGAGGTAGCCTCTGTTGCCCATCTTAGTCCGTTTCAGAGGGTGGATTTCTCAGTGTTGCCTTTTCGCCAGCTCCCCACGCCCTTGTGTGTTTCTTTTGCTTAAAGATTGTCACCTGAGCTAGGCACTGTTGCCCTGCTTCTTCAGTTTCAGAGGGTACCTTTTTCAGGGTTGCTTTTTGACCGGCTCTCCTCGCCATTGTATTTTTTTATTTTATTTTTTTTGCTTAAAGATTGCCACCTGAGCTAGCCTCTGTTGCCCATCTTCGTCCGTTTCAGAGGGTGGATTTCTCAGTGTTGCCTTTTCGCCAGCTCCCCACGCCCTTGTGTGTTTCTTTTGCTTAAAGATTGTCACCTGAGCTAGGCACTGTTGCCCTGCTTCCTCAGTTTCAGAGGGTACCTTTTTCAGGGTTGCTTTTTGACCGGCTCTCCTCGCCATTGTATTTTTTTATTTTATTTTTTTTTGCTTAAAGATTGCCACCTGAGCTAGCCTCTGTTGCGCTTCTTTCTCAGTTTCAGAGGGTAGATTTCCCCGTGTTGCTTTTTCCCCAGGTCTCCACGCACTTCCTTTTATTTTTCCTTAAAAATTGCCACCTGAGCTAGCCTCTGTTGCCCATCTTCGTCGGTTTCAGAGGGTAGATTTCTCACTGTTGCTTTTTTGCCAGGTCTGCACGCCCTTGTGTTTTTTTTCTGCTTAAAGGTTGCAACCTGAGCTAGCTTCTTTTGCCCATGTTCCTCAGTTTCAGAGGGTGGATTTCTCCGTGTTGCTTTTTCCCCAGGCCTCCACGCCCTTGTGTGTTTCTTTTGCTTAACGATTGCCACCTGAGCTAGCCTCTGTTGCCCATCTTCGTCCGTTTCAGAGGGTGGATTTCTCAGTGTTGCCTTTTCGCCAGCTCCCCACGCCCTTGTGTGTTTCTTTTGCTTAAAGATTGCCACCTGAAGCCAGCCTCTCTTGCCCATCTTCCTCAGTTTCAGAGGGTAGATATTTCAGGGTTGCTTTTTCCCCAGGTCTCCACGCCTTTGTGTTTTGTTTTTGCTTAACGAGTGCCACCTGAGCTAGCCTCTCTTGCCCATGTTCCTCAGTTTCAGAGGGTAGATATTTCAGGGTTGCTTTGTCCCCAGGGCTCCACGCCTTTGTGCTTTGTTTTTGCTTAAGGATTGCCACCTGAGGTAGCCTCTGTTGCCCATCTTAGTCCGTTTCAGAGGGTGGATTTCTCAGTGTTGCCTTTTCGCCAGCTCCCCACGCCCTTGTGTGTTTCTTTTGCTTAAAGATTGTCACCTGAGCTAGGCACTGTTGCCCTGCTTCCTCAGTTTCAGAGGGTACCTTTTTCAGGGTTGCTTTTTGACCGGCTCTCCTCGCCATTGTATTTTTTTATTTTATTTTTTTTGCTTAAAGATTGCCACCTGAGCTAGCCTCTGTTGCCCATCTTCGTCCGTTTCAGAGGGTGGATTTCTCAGTGTTGCCTTTTCGCCAGCTCCCCACGCCCTTGTGTGTTTCTTTTGCTTAAAGATTGTCACCTGAGCTAGGCACTGTTGCCCTGCTTCTTCAGTTTCAGAGGGTGCCTTTTTCAGGGTTGCTTTTTGACCGGGTCTCCTCGCCATTGTATTATTTTATTTTATTTTTTTTGCTTAAAGATTGCCACCTGAGCTAGCCTCTGTTGCCCATCTTCGTCCGTTTCAGAGGGTGGATTTCTCAGTGTTGCCTTTTCGCCAGCTCCCCACGCCCTTGTGTGTTTCTTTTGCTTAAAGATTGTCACCTGAGCTAGGCACTGTTGCCCTGCTTCCTCAGTTTCAGAGGGTACCTTTTTCAGGGTTGCTTTTTGACCGGCTCTCCTCGCCATTGTATTTTTTTATTTTATTTTTTTTGCTTAAAGATTGCCACCTGAGCTAGCCTCTGTTGCCCATCTTCGTCCGTTTCAGAGGGTGGATTTCTCAGTGTTGCCTTTTCGCCAGCTCCCCACGCCCTTGTGTGTTTCTTTTGCTTAAAGATTGCCACCTGAAGCCAGCCTCTCTTGCCCATCTTCCTCAGTTTCAGAGGGTAGATATTTCAGGGTTGCTTTTTCCCCAGGTCTCCACGCCTTTGTGTTTTGTTTTTGCTTAACGAGTGCCACCTGAGCTAGCCTCTCTTGCCCATGTTCCTCAGTTTCAGAGGGTAGATATTTCAGGGTTGCTATGTCCCCAGGGCTCCACGCCTTTGTGCTTTGTTTTTGCTTAAGGATTGCCACCTGAGGTAGCCTCTCTTGCCCATCTTCCTCAGTTTCAGAGGGTGGATTTCTCCGTCTTGCTTTTTCCCCAGGTCTCCACGCCCTTGTGTGTTTCTTTTGCTTAAAGATTGCCACCTGAGCTAGCCTCTGTTGCCCATCTTCGTCCGTTTCAGAGGGTGGATTTCTCAGTGTTGCCTTTTCGCCAGCTCCCCACGCCCTTGTGTGTTTCTTTTGCTTAAAGATTGTCACCTGAGCTAGGCACTGTTGCCCTGCTTCCTCAGTTTCAGAGGGTACCTTTTTCAGGGTTGCTTTTTGACCGGCTCTCCTCGCCATTGTATTTTTTTATTTTATTTTTTTTGCTTAAAGATTGCCACCTGAGCTAGCCTCTGTTGCCCATCTTCGTCCGTTTCAGAGGGTGGATTTCTCAGTGTTGCCTTTTCGCCAGCTCCCCACGCCCTTGTGTGTTTCTTTTGCTTAAAGATTGTCACCTGAGCTAGGCACTGTTGCCCTGCTTCTTCAGTTTCAGAGGGTGCCTTTTTCAGGGTTGCTTTTTGACCGGGTCTCCTCGCCATTGTATTTTTTTATTTTATTTTTTTTGCTTAAAGATTGCCACCTGAGCTAGCCTCTGTTGCCCATCTTCGTCCGTTTCAGAGGGTGGATTTCTCAGTGTTGCCTTTTCGCCAGCTCCCCACGCCCTTGTGTGTTTCTTTTGCTTAAAGATTGTCACCTGAGCTAGGCACTGTTGCCCTGCTTCCTCAGTTTCAGAGGGTACCTTTTTCAGGGTTGCTTTTTGACCGGGTCTCCTCGCCATTGTATTTTTTTATTTTATTTTTTTTTGCTTAAAGATTGCCACCTGAGCTAGCCTCTGTTGCGCTTCTTTCTCAGTTTCAGAGGGTAGATTTCCCCGTGTTGCTTTTTCCCCAGGTCTCCACGCACTTCCTTTTATTTTTCCTTAAAAATTGCCACCTGAGCTAGCCTCTGTTGCCCATCTTCGTCGGTTTCAGAGGGTAGATTTCTCACTGTTGCTTTTTTGCCAGGTCTGCACGCCCTTGTGTTTTTTTTCTGCTTAAAGGTTGCAACCTGAGCTAGCTTCTTTTGCCCATGTTCCTCAGTTTCAGAGGGTGGATTTCTCCGTGTTGCTTTTTCCCCAGGCCTCCACGCCCTTGTGTGTTTCTTTTGCTTAACGATTGCCACCTGAGCTAGCCTCTGTTGCCCATCTTCGTCCGTTTCAGAGGGTGGATTTCTCAGTGTTGCCTTTTCGCCAGCTCCCCACGCCCTTGTGTGTTTCTTTTGCTTAAAGATTGCCACCTGAAGCCAGCCTCTCTTGCCCATCTTCCTCAGTTTCAGAGGGTAGATATTTCAGGGTTGCTTTTTCCCCAGGTCTCCACGCCTTTGTGTTTTGTTTTTGCTTAACGAGTGCCACCTGAGCTAGCCTCTCTTGCCCATGTTCCTCAGTTTCAGAGGGTAGATATTTCAGGGTTGCTTTGTCCCCAGGGCTCCACGCCTTTGTGCTTTGTTTTTGCTTAAGGATTGCCACCTGAGGTAGCCTCTGTTGCCCATCTTAGTCCGTTTCAGAGGGTGGATTTCTCAGTGTTGCCTTTTCGCCAGCTCCCCACGCCCTTGTGTGTTTCTTTTGCTTAAAGATTGTCACCTGAGCTAGGCACTGTTGCCCTGCTTCCTCAGTTTCAGAGGGTACCTTTTTCAGGGTTGCTTTTTGACCGGCTCTCCTCGCCATTGTATTTTTTTATTTTATTTTTTTTGCTTAAAGATTGCCACCTGAGCTAGCCTCTGTTGCCCATCTTCGTCCGTTTCAGAGGGTGGATTTCTCAGTGTTGCCTTTTCGCCAGCTCCCCACGCCCTTGTGTGTTTCTTTTGCTTAAAGATTGTCACCTGAGCTAGGCACTGTTGCCCTGCTTCTTCAGTTTCAGAGGGTGCCTTTTTCAGGGTTGCTTTTTGACCGGGTCTCCTCGCCATTGTATTTTTTTATTTTATTTTTTTTGCTTAAAGATTGCCACCTGAGCTAGCCTCTGTTGCCCATCTTCGTCCGTTTCAGAGGGTGGATTTCTCAGTGTTGCCTTTTCGCCAGCTCCCCACGCCCTTGTGTGTTTCTTTTGCTTAAAGATTGTCACCTGAGCTAGGCACTGTTGCCCTGCTTCCTCAGTTTCAGAGGGTACCTTTTTCAGGGTTGCTTTTTGACCGGCTCTCCTCGCCATTGTATTTTTTTATTTTATTTTTTTTGCTTAAAGATTGCCACCTGAGCTAGCCTCTGTTGCCCATCTTCGTCCGTTTCAGAGGGTGGATTTCTCAGTGTTGCCTTTTCGCCAGCTCCCCACGCCCTTGTGTGTTTCTTTTGCTTAAAGATTGCCACCTGAAGCCAGCCTCTCTTGCCCATCTTCCTCAGTTTCAGAGGGTAGATATTTCAGGGTTGCTTTTTCCCCAGGTCTCCACGCCTTTGTGTTTTGTTTTTGCTTAACGAGTGCCACCTGAGCTAGCCTCTCTTGCCCATGTTCCTCAGTTTCAGAGGGTAGATATTTCAGGGTTGCTATGTCCCCAGGGCTCCACGCCTTTGTGCTTTGTTTTTGCTTAAGGATTGCCACCTGAGGTAGCCTCTCTTGCCCATCTTCCTCAGTTTCAGAGGGTGGATTTCTCCGTCTTGCTTTTTCCCCAGGTCTCCACGCCCTTGTGTGTTTCTTTTGCTTAAAGATTGCCACCTGAGCTAGCCTCTGTTGCCCATCTTCGTCCGTTTCAGAGGGTGGATTTCTCAGTGTTGCCTTTTCGCCAGCTCCCCACGCCCTTGTGTGTTTCTTTTGCTTAAAGATTGTCACCTGAGCTAGGCACTGTTGCCCTGCTTCCTCAGTTTCAGAGGGTACCTTTTTCAGGGTTGCTTTTTGACCGGCTCTCCTCGCCATTGTATTTTTTTATTTTATTTTTTTTGCTTAAAGATTGCCACCTGAGCTAGCCTCTGTTGCCCATCTTCGTCCGTTTCAGAGGGTGGATTTCTCAGTGTTGCCTTTTCGCCAGCTCCCCACGCCCTTGTGTGTTTCTTTTGCTTAAAGATTGTCACCTGAGCTAGGCACTGTTGCCCTGCTTCTTCAGTTTCAGAGGGTGCCTTTTTCAGGGTTGCTTTTTGACCGGGTCTCCTCGCCATTGTATTTTTTTATTTTATTTTTTTTGCTTAAAGATTGCCACCTGAGCTAGCCTCTGTTGCCCATCTTCGTCCGTTTCAGAGGGTGGATTTCTCAGTGTTGCCTTTTCGCCAGCTCCCCACGCCCTTGTGTGTTTCTTTTGCTTAAAGATTGTCACCTGAGCTAGGCACTGTTGCCCTGCTTCCTCAGTTTCAGAGGGTACCTTTTTCAGGGTTGCTTTTTGACCGGCTCTCCTCGCCATTGTATTTTTTTATTTTATTTTTTTTGCTTAAAGATTGCCACCTGAGCTAGCCTCTGTTGCCCATCTTCGTCCGTTTCAGAGGGTGGATTTCTCAGTGTTGCCTTTTCGCCAGCTCCCCACGCCCTTGTGTGTTTCTTTTGCTTAAAGATTGCCACCTGAAGCCAGCCTCTCTTGCCCATCTTCCTCAGTTTCAGAGGGTAGATATTTCAGGGTTGCTTTTTCCCCAGGTCTCCACGCCTTTGTGTTTTGTTTTTGCTTAACGAGTGCCACCTGAGCTAGCCTCTCTTGCCCATGTTCCTCAGTTTCAGAGGGTAGATATTTCAGGGTTGCTATGTCCCCAGGGCTCCACGCCTTTGTGCTTTGTTTTTGCTTAAGGATTGCCACCTGAGGTAGCCTCTCTTGCCCATCTTCCTCAGTTTCAGAGGGTGGATTTCTCCGTCTTGCTTTTTCCCCAGGTCTCCACGCCCTTGTGTGTTTCTTTTGCTTAAAGATTGCCACCTGAGCTAGCCTCTGTTGCCCATCTTCGTCCGTTTCAGAGGGTGGATTTCTCAGTGTTGCCTTTTCGCCAGCTCCCCACGCCCTTGTGTGTTTCTTTTGCTTAAAGATTGTCACCTGAGCTAGGCACTGTTGCCCTGCTTCCTCAGTTTCAGAGGGTACCTTTTTCAGGGTTGCTTTTTGACCGGCTCTCCTCGCCATTGTATTTTTTTATTTTATTTTTTTTGCTTAAAGATTGCCACCTGAGCTAGCCTCTGTTGCCCATCTTCGTCCGTTTCAGAGGGTGGATTTCTCAGTGTTGCCTTTTCGCCAGCTCCCCACGCCCTTGTGTGTTTCTTTTGCTTAAAGATTGTCACCTGAGCTAGGCACTGTTGCCCTGCTTCTTCAGTTTCAGAGGGTGCCTTTTTCAGGGTTGCTTTTTGACCGGGTCTCCTCGCCATTGTATTTTTTTATTTTATTTTTTTTGCTTAAAGATTGCCACCTGAGCTAGCCTCTGTTGCCCATCTTCGTCCGTTTCAGAGGGTGGATTTCTCAGTGTTGCCTTTTCGCCAGCTCCCCACGCCCTTGTGTGTTTCTTTTGCTTAAAGATTGTCACCTGAGCTAGGCACTGTTGCCCTGCTTCCTCAGTTTCAGAGGGTACCTTTTTCAGGGTTGCTTTTTGACCGGGTCTCCTCGCCATTGTATTTTTTTATTTTATTTTTTTTTGCTTAAAGATTGCCACCTGAGCTAGCCTCTGTTGCGCTTCTTTCTCAGTTTCAGAGGGTAGATTTCCCCGTGTTGCTTTTTCCCCAGGTCTCCACGCACTTCCTTTTATTTTTCCTTAAAAATTGCCACCTGAGCTAGCCTCTGTTGCCCATCTTCGTCGGTTTCAGAGGGTAGATTTCTCACTGTTGCTTTTTTGCCAGGTCTGCACGCCCTTGTGTTTTTTTTCTGCTTAAAGGTTGCAACCTGAGCTAGCTTCTTTTGCCCATGTTCCTCAGTTTCAGAGGGTGGATTTCTCCGTGTTGCTTTTTCCCCAGGCCTCCACGCCCTTGTGTGTTTCTTTTGCTTAACGATTGCCACCTGAGCTAGCCTCTGTTGCCCATCTTCGTCCGTTTCAGAGGGTGGATTTCTCAGTGTTGCCTTTTCGCCAGCTCCCCACGCCCTTGTGTGTTTCTTTTGCTTAAAGATTGCCACCTGAAGCCAGCCTCTCTTGCCCATCTTCCTCAGTTTCAGAGGGTAGATATTTCAGGGTTGCTTTTTCCCCAGGTCTCCACGCCTTTGTGTTTTGTTTTTGCTTAACGAGTGCCACCTGAGCTAGCCTCTCTTGCCCATGTTCCTCAGTTTCAGAGGGTAGATATTTCAGGGTTGCTTTGTCCCCAGGGCTCCACGCCTTTGTGCTTTGTTTTTGCTTAAGGATTGCCACCTGAGGTAGCCTCTCTTGCCCATCTTCCTCAGTTTCAGAGGGTGGATTTCTCCGTGTTGCTTTTTCCCCAGGTCTCCACGCCCTTGTGTGTTTCTTTTGCTTAAAGATTGCCACCTGAGCTAGCCTCTGTTGCCCATCTTCCTCAGTTTCAGAGGGTAGATATTTCAGGGTTGCTTTTTCCCCAGGTCTCCACGCCTTTGTGTTTTGTTTTTGCTTAACGAGTGCCACCTGAGCTAGCCTCTCTTGCCCATGTTCCTCAGTTTCAGAGGGTAGATATTTCAGGGTTGCTTTGTCCCCAGGGCTCCACGCCTTTGTGCTTTGTTTTTGCTTAAGGATTGCCACCTGAGGTAGCCTCTGTTGCCCATCTTAGTCCGTTTCAGAGGGTGGATTTCTCAGTGTTGCCTTTTCGCCAGCTCCCCACGCCCTTGTGTGTTTCTTTTGCTTAAAGATTGTCACCTGAGCTAGGCACTGTTGCCCTGCTTCTTCAGTTTCAGAGGGTACCTTTTTCAGGGTTGCTTTTTGACCGGCTCTCCTCGCCATTGTATTTTTTTATTTTATTTTTTTTGCTTAAAGATTGCCACCTGAGCTAGCCTCTGTTGCCCATCTTCGTCCGTTTCAGAGGGTGGATTTCTCAGTGTTGCCTTTTCGCCAGCTCCCCACGCCCTTGTGTGTTTCTTTTGCTTAAAGATTGTCACCTGAGCTAGGCACTGTTGCCCTGCTTCCTCAGTTTCAGAGGGTACCTTTTTCAGGGTTGCTTTTTGACCGGCTCTCCTCGCCATTGTATTTTTTTATTTTATTTTTTTTTGCTTAAAGATTGCCACCTGAGCTAGCCTCTGTTGCGCTTCTTTCTCAGTTTCAGAGGGTAGATTTCCCCGTGTTGCTTTTTCCCCAGGTCTCCACGCACTTCCTTTTATTTTTCCTTAAAAATTGCCACCTGAGCTAGCCTCTGTTGCCCATCTTCGTCGGTTTCAGAGGGTAGATTTCTCACTGTTGCTTTTTTGCCAGGTCTGCACGCCCTTGTGTTTTTTTTCTGCTTAAAGGTTGCAACCTGAGCTAGCTTCTTTTGCCCATGTTCCTCAGTTTCAGAGGGTGGATTTCTCCGTGTTGCTTTTTCCCCAGGCCTCCACGCCCTTGTGTGTTTCTTTTGCTTAACGATTGCCACCTGAGCTAGCCTCTGTTGCCCATCTTCGTCCGTTTCAGAGGGTGGATTTCTCAGTGTTGCCTTTTCGCCAGCTCCCCACGCCCTTGTGTGTTTCTTTTGCTTAAAGATTGCCACCTGAAGCCAGCCTCTCTTGCCCATCTTCCTCAGTTTCAGA
Source organism: Equus asinus (assembly GCF_041296235.1). Taxonomy (NCBI): domain Eukaryota; kingdom Metazoa; phylum Chordata; class Mammalia; order Perissodactyla; family Equidae; genus Equus; species Equus asinus. The sequence goes on from NW_027225051.1 coordinate 34,742, forward strand.
GGGTAGATATTTCAGGGTTGCTTTTTCCCCAGGTCTCCACGCCTTTGTGTTTTGTTTTTGCTTAACGAGTGCCACCTGAGCTAGCCTCTCTTGCCCATGTTCCTCAGTTTCAGAGGGTAGATATTTCAGGGTTGCTTTGTCCCCAGGGCTCCACGCCTTTGTGCTTTGTTTTTGCTTAAGGATTGCCACCTGAGGTAGCCTCTGTTGCCCATCTTAGTCCGTTTCAGAGGGTGGATTTCTCAGTGTTGCCTTTTCGCCAGCTCCCCACGCCCTTGTGTGTTTCTTTTGCTTAAAGATTGTCACCTGAGCTAGGCACTGTTGCCCTGCTTCCTCAGTTTCAGAGGGTACCTTTTTCAGGGTTGCTTTTTGACCGGCTCTCCTCGCCATTGTATTTTTTTATTTTATTTTTTTTGCTTAAAGATTGCCACCTGAGCTAGCCTCTGTTGCCCATCTTCGTCCGTTTCAGAGGGTGGATTTCTCAGTGTTGCCTTTTCGCCAGCTCCCCACGCCCTTGTGTGTTTCTTTTGCTTAAAGATTGTCACCTGAGCTAGGCACTGTTGCCCTGCTTCTTCAGTTTCAGAGGGTGCCTTTTTCAGGGTTGCTTTTTGACCGGGTCTCCTCGCCATTGTATTTTTTTATTTTATTTTTTTTGCTTAAAGATTGCCACCTGAGCTAGCCTCTGTTGCCCATCTTCGTCCGTTTCAGAGGGTGGATTTCTCAGTGTTGCCTTTTCGCCAGCTCCCCACGCCCTTGTGTGTTTCTTTTGCTTAAAGATTGTCACCTGAGCTAGGCACTGTTGCCCTGCTTCCTCAGTTTCAGAGGGTACCTTTTTCAGGGTTGCTTTTTGACCGGCTCTCCTCGCCATTGTATTTTTTTATTTTATTTTTTTTGCTTAAAGATTGCCACCTGAGCTAGCCTCTGTTGCCCATCTTCGTCCGTTTCAGAGGGTGGATTTCTCAGTGTTGCCTTTTCGCCAGCTCCCCACGCCCTTGTGTGTTTCTTTTGCTTAAAGATTGCCACCTGAAGCCAGCCTCTCTTGCCCATCTTCCTCAGTTTCAGAGGGTAGATATTTCAGGGTTGCTTTTTCCCCAGGTCTCCACGCCTTTGTGTTTTGTTTTTGCTTAACGAGTGCCACCTGAGCTAGCCTCTCTTGCCCATGTTCCTCAGTTTCAGAGGGTAGATATTTCAGGGTTGCTATGTCCCCAGGGCTCCACGCCTTTGTGCTTTGTTTTTGCTTAAGGATTGCCACCTGAGGTAGCCTCTCTTGCCCATCTTCCTCAGTTTCAGAGGGTGGATTTCTCCGTCTTGCTTTTTCCCCAGGTCTCCACGCCCTTGTGTGTTTCTTTTGCTTAAAGATTGCCACCTGAGCTAGCCTCTGTTGCCCATCTTCGTCCGTTTCAGAGGGTGGATTTCTCAGTGTTGCCTTTTCGCCAGCTCCCCACGCCCTTGTGTGTTTCTTTTGCTTAAAGATTGTCACCTGAGCTAGGCACTGTTGCCCTGCTTCCTCAGTTTCAGAGGGTACCTTTTTCAGGGTTGCTTTTTGACCGGCTCTCCTCGCTAATGTATTTTTTTATTTTATTTTTTTTGCTTAAAGATTGCCACCTGAGCTAGCCTCTGTTGCCCATCTTCGTCCGTTTCAGAGGGTGGATTTCTCAGTGTTGCCTTTTCGCCAGCTCCCCACGCCCTTGTGTGTTTCTTTTGCTTAAAGATTGTCACCTGAGCTAGGCACTGTTGCCCTGCTTCTTCAGTTTCAGAGGGTGCCTTTTTCAGGGTTGCTTTTTGACCGGGTCTCCTCGCCATTGTATTTTTTTATTTTATTTTTTTTGCTTAAAGATTGCCACCTGAGCTAGCCTCTGTTGCCCATCTTCGTCCGTTTCAGAGGGTGGATTTCTCAGTGTTGCCTTTTCGCCAGCTCCCCACGCCCTTGTGTGTTTCTTTTGCTTAAAGATTGTCACCTGAGCTAGGCACTGTTGCCCTGCTTCCTCAGTTTCAGAGGGTACCTTTTTCAGGGTTGCTTTTTGACCGGGTCTCCTCGCCATTGTATTTTTTTATTTTATTTTTTTTTGCTTAAAGATTGCCACCTGAGCTAGCCTCTGTTGCGCTTCTTTCTCAGTTTCAGAGGGTAGATTTCCCCGTGTTGCTTTTTCCCCATGTCTCCACGCACTTCCTTTTATTTTTCCTTAAAAATTGCCACCTGAGCTAGCCTCTGTTGCCCATCTTCGTCGGTTTCAGAGGGTAGATTTCTCACTGTTGCTTTTTTGCCAGGTCTGCACGCCCTTGTGTTTTTTTTCTGCTTAAAGGTTGCAACCTGAGCTAGCTTCTTTTGCCCATGTTCCTCAGTTTCAGAGGGTGGATTTCTCCGTGTTGCTTTTTCCCCAGGCCTCCACGCCCTTGTGTGTTTCTTTTGCTTAACGATTGCCACCTGAGCTAGCCTCTGTTGCCCATCTTCGTCCGTTTCAGAGGGTGGATTTCTCAGTGTTGCCTTTTCGCCAGCTCCCCACGCCCTTGTGTGTTTCTTTTGCTTAAAGATTGCCACCTGAAGCCAGCCTCTCTTGCCCATCTTCCTCAGTTTCAGAGGGTAGATATTTCAGGGTTGCTTTTTCCCCAGGTCTCCACGCCTTTGTGTTTTGTTTTTGCTTAACGAGTGCCACCTGAGCTAGCCTCTCTTGCCCATGTTCCTCAGTTTCAGAGGGTAGATATTTCAGGGTTGCTTTGTCCCCAGGGCTCCACGCCTTTGTGCTTTGTTTTTGCTTAAGGATTGCCACCTGAGGTAGCCTCTCTTGCCCATCTTCCTCAGTTTCAGAGGGTGGATTTCTCCGTGTTGCTTTTTCCCCAGGTCTCCACGCCCTTGTGTGTTTCTTTTGCTTAAAGATTGCCACCTGAGCTAGCCTCTGTTGCCCATCTTCCTCAGTTTCAGAGGGTAGATATTTCAGGGTTGCTTTTTCCCCAGGTCTCCACGCCTTTGTGTTTTGTTTTTGCTTAACGAGTGCCACCTGAGCTAGCCTCTCTTGCCCATGTTCCTCAGTTTCAGAGGGTAGATATTTCAGGGTTGCTTTGTCCCCAGGGCTCCACGCCTTTGTGCTTTGTTTTTGCTTAAGGATTGCCACCTGAGGTAGCCTCTGTTGCCCATCTTAGTCCGTTTCAGAGGGTGGATTTCTCAGTGTTGCCTTTTCGCCAGCTCCCCACGCCCTTGTGTGTTTCTTTTGCTTAAAGATTGTCACCTGAGCTAGGCACTGTTGCCCTGCTTCTTCAGTTTCAGAGGGTACCTTTTTCAGGGTTGCTTTTTGACCGGCTCTCCTCGCCATTGTATTTTTTTATTTTATTTTTTTTGCTTAAAGATTGCCACCTGAGCTAGCCTCTGTTGCCCATCTTCGTCCGTTTCAGAGGGTGGATTTCTCAGTGTTGCCTTTTCGCCAGCTCCCCACGCCCTTGTGTGTTTCTTTTGCTTAAAGATTGTCACCTGAGCTAGGCACTGTTGCCCTGCTTCCTCAGTTTCAGAGGGTACCTTTTTCAGGGTTGCTTTTTGACCGGCTCTCCTCGCCATTGTATTTTTTTATTTTATTTATTTTTGCTTAAAGATTGCCACCTGAGCTAGCCTCTGTTGCGCTTCTTTCTCAGTTTCAGAGGGTAGATTTCCCCGTGTTGCTTTTTCCCCAGGTCTCCACGCACTTCCTTTTATTTTTCCTTAAAAATTGCCACCTGAGCTAGCCTCTGTTGCCCATCTTCGTCGGTTTCAGAGGGTAGATTTCTCACTGTTGCTTTTTTGCCAGGTCTGCACGCCCTTGTGTTTTTTTTCTGCTTAAAGGTTGCAACCTGAGCTAGCTTCTTTTGCCCATGTTCCTCAGTTTCAGAGGGTGGATTTCTCCGTGTTGCTTTTTCCCCAGGCCTCCACGCCCTTGTGTGTTTCTTTTGCTTAACGATTGCCACCTGAGCTAGCCTCTGTTGCCCATCTTCGTCCGTTTCAGAGGGTGGATTTCTCAGTGTTGCCTTTTCGCCAGCTCCCCACGCCCTTGTGTGTTTCTTTTGCTTAAAGATTGCCACCTGAAGCCAGCCTCTCTTGCCCATCTTCCTCAGTTTCAGAGGGTAGATATTTCAGGGTTGCTTTTTCCCCAGGTCTCCACGCCTTTGTGTTTTGTTTTTGCTTAACGAGTGCCACCTGAGCTAGCCTCTCTTGCCCATGTTCCTCAGTTTCAGAGGGTAGATATTTCAGGGTTGCTTTGTCCCCAGGGCTCCACGCCTTTGTGCTTTGTTTTTGCTTAAGGATTGCCACCTGAGGTAGCCTCTGTTGCCCATCTTAGTCCGTTTCAGAGGGTGGATTTCTCAGTGTTGCCTTTTCGCCAGCTCCCCACGCCCTTGTGTGTTTCTTTTGCTTAAAGATTGTCACCTGAGCTAGGCACTGTTGCCCTGCTTCTTCAGTTTCAGAGGGTGCCTTTTTCAGGGTTGCTTTTTGACCGGGTCTCCTCGCCATTGTATTTTTTTATTTTATTTTTTTTGCTTAAAGATTGCCACCTGAGCTAGCCTCTGTTGCCCATCTTCGTCCGTTTCAGAGGGTGGATTTCTCAGTGTTGCCTTTTCGCCAGCTCCCCACGCCCTTGTGTGTTTCTTTTGCTTAAAGATTGTCACCTGAGCTAGGCACTGTTGCCCTGCTTCCTCAGTTTCAGAGGGTACCTTTTTCAGGGTTGCTTTTTGACCGGCTCTCCTCGCCATTGTATTTTTTTATTTTATTTTTTTTGCTTAAAGATTGCCACCTGAGCTAGCCTCTGTTGCCCATCTTCGTCCGTTTCAGAGGGTGGATTTCTCAGTGTTGCCTTTTCGCCAGCTCCCCACGCCCTTGTGTGTTTCTTTTGCTTAAAGATTGCCACCTGAAGCCAGCCTCTCTTGCCCATCTTCCTCAGTTTCAGAGGGTAGATATTTCAGGGTTGCTTTTTCCTCAGGTCTCCACGCCTTTGTGTTTTGTTTTTGCTTAACGAGTGCCACCTGAGCTAGCCTCTCTTGCCCATGTTCCTCAGTTTCAGAGGGTAGATATTTCAGGGTTGCTATGTCCCCAGGGCTCCACGCCTTTGTGCTTTGTTTTTGCTTAAGGATTGCCACCTGAGGTAGCCTCTCTTGCCCATCTTCCTCAGTTTCAGAGGGTGGATTTCTCCGTGTTGCTTTTTCCCCAGGTCTCCACGCCCTTGTGTGTTTCTTTTGCTTAAAGATTGCCACCTGAGCTAGCCTCTGTTGCCCATCTTCGTCCGTTTCAGAGGGTGGATTTCTCAGTGTTGCCTTTTCGCCAGCTCCCCACGCCCTTGTGTGTTTCTTTTGCTTAAAGATTGTCACCTGAGCTAGGCACTGTTGCCCTGCTTCCTCAGTTTCAGAGGGTACCTTTTTCAGGGTTGCTTTTTGACCGGCTCTCCTCGCCATTGTATTTTTTTATTTTATTTTTTTTGCTTAAAGATTGCCACCTGAGCTAGCCTCTGTTGCCCATCTTCGTCCGTTTCAGAGGGTGGATTTCTCAGTGTTGCCTTTTCGCCAGCTCCCCACGCCCTTGTGTGTTTCTTTTGCTTAAAGATTGTCACCTGAGCTAGGCACTGTTGCCCTGCTTCTTCAGTTTCAGAGGGTGCCTTTTTCAGGGTTGCTTTTTGACCGGGTCTCCTCGCCATTGTATTTTTTTATTTTATTTTTTTTGCTTAAAGATTGCCACCTGAGCTAGCCTCTGTTGCCCATCTTCGTCCGTTTCAGAGGGTGGATTTCTCAGTGTTGCCTTTTCGCCAGCTCCCCACGCCCTTGTGTGTTTCTTTTGCTTAAAGATTGTCACCTGAGCTAGGCACTGTTGCCCTGCTTCCTCAGTTTCAGAGGGTACCTTTTTCAGGGTTGCTTTTTGACCGGCTCTCCTCGCCATTGTATTTTTTTATTTTATTTTTTTTTGCTTAAAGATTGCCACCTGAGCTAGCCTCTGTTGCGCTTCTTTCTCAGTTTCAGAGGGTAGATTTCCCCGTGTTGCTTTTTCCCCATGTCTCCACGCACTTCCTTTTATTTTTCCTTAAAAATTGCCACCTGAGCTAGCCTCTGTTGCCCATCTTCGTCGGTTTCAGAGGGTAGATTTCTCACTGTTGCTTTTTTGCCAGGTCTGCACGCCCTTGTGTTTTTTTTCTGCTTAAAGGTTGCAACCTGAGCTAGCTTCTTTTGCCCATGTTCCTCAGTTTCAGAGGGTGGATTTCTCCGTGTTGCTTTTTCCCCAGGCCTCCACGCCCTTGTGTGTTTCTTTTGCTTAACGATTGCCACCTGAGCTAGCCTCTGTTGCCCATCTTCGTCCGTTTCAGAGGGTGGATTTCTCAGTGTTGCCTTTTCGCCAGCTCCCCACGCCCTTGTGTGTTTCTTTTGCTTAAAGATTGCCACCTGAAGCCAGCCTCTCTTGCCCATCTTCCTCAGTTTCAGAGGGTAGATATTTCAGGGTTGCTTTTTCCCCAGGTCTCCACGCCTTTGTGTTTTGTTTTTGCTTAACGAGTGCCACCTGAGCTAGCCTCTCTTGCCCATGTTCCTCAGTTTCAGAGGGTAGATATTTCAGGGTTGCTTTGTCCCCAGGGCTCCACGCCTTTGTGCTTTGTTTTTGCTTAAGGATTGCCACCTGAGGTAGCCTCTCTTGCCCATCTTCCTCAGTTTCAGAGGGTGGATTTCTCCGTGTTGCTTTTTCCCCAGGTCTCCACGCCCTTGTGTGTTTCTTTTGCTTAAAGATTGCCACCTGAGCTAGCCTCTGTTGCCCATCTTCCTCAGTTTCAGAGGGTAGATATTTCAGGGTTGCTTTTTCCCCAGGTCTCCACGCCTTTGTGTTTTGTTTTTGCTTAACGAGTGCCACCTGAGCTAGCCTCTCTTGCCCATGTTCCTCAGTTTCAGAGGGTAGATATTTCAGGGTTGCTTTGTCCCCAGGGCTCCACGCCTTTGTGCTTTGTTTTTGCTTAAGGATTGCCACCTGAGGTAGCCTCTGTTGCCCATCTTAGTCCGTTTCAGAGGGTGGATTTCTCAGTGTTGCCTTTTCGCCAGCTCCCCACGCCCTTGTGTGTTTCTTTTGCTTAAAGATTGTCACCTGAGCTAGGCACTGTTGCCCTGCTTCTTCAGTTTCAGAGGGTACCTTTTTCAGGGTTGCTTTTTGACCGGCTCTCCTCGCCATTGTATTTTTTTATTTTATTTTTTTTGCTTAAAGATTGCCACCTGAGCTAGCCTCTGTTGCCCATCTTCGTCCGTTTCAGAGGGTGGATTTCTCAGTGTTGCCTTTTCGCCAGCTCCCCACGCCCTTGTGTGTTTCTTTTGCTTAAAGATTGTCACCTGAGCTAGGCACTGTTGCCCTGCTTCCTCAGTTTCAGAGGGTACCTTTTTCAGGGTTGCTTTTTGACCGGCTCTCCTCGCCATTGTATTTTTTTATTTTATTTTTTTTTGCTTAAAGATTGCCACCTGAGCTAGCCTCTGTTGCGCTTCTTTCTCAGTTTCAGAGGGTAGATTTCCCCGTGTTGCTTTTTCCCCAGGTCTCCACGCACTTCCTTTTATTTTTCCTTAAAAATTGCCACCTGAGCTAGCCTCTGTTGCCCATCTTCGTCGGTTTCAGAGGGTAGATTTCTCACTGTTGCTTTTTTGCCAGGTCTGCACGCCCTTGTGTTTTTTTTCTGCTTAAAGGTTGCAACCTGAGCTAGCTTCTTTTGCCCATGTTCCTCAGTTTCAGAGGGTGGATTTCTCCGTGTTGCTTTTTCCCCAGGCCTCCACGCCCTTGTGTGTTTCTTTTGCTTAACGATTGCCACCTGAGCTAGCCTCTGTTGCCCATCTTCGTCCGTTTCAGAGGGTGGATTTCTCAGTGTTGCCTTTTCGCCAGCTCCCCACGCCCTTGTGTGTTTCTTTTGCTTAAAGATTGCCACCTGAAGCCAGCCTCTCTTGCCCATCTTCCTCAGTTTCAGAGGGTAGATATTTCAGGGTTGCTTTTTCCCCAGGTCTCCACGCCTTTGTGTTTTGTTTTTGCTTAACGAGTGCCACCTGAGCTAGCCTCTCTTGCCCATGTTCCTCAGTTTCAGAGGGTAGATATTTCAGGGTTGCTTTGTCCCCAGGGCTCCACGCCTTTGTGCTTTGTTTTTGCTTAAGGATTGCCACCTGAGGTAGCCTCTGTTGCCCATCTTAGTCCGTTTCAGAGGGTGGATTTCTCAGTGTTGCCTTTTCGCCAGCTCCCCACGCCCTTGTGTGTTTCTTTTGCTTAAAGATTGTCACCTGAGCTAGGCACTGTTGCCCTGCTTCTTCAGTTTCAGAGGGTGCCTTTTTCAGGGTTGCTTTTTGACCGGGTCTCCTCGCCATTGTATTTTTTTATTTTATTTTTTTTGCTTAAAGATTGCCACCTGAGCTAGCCTCTGTTGCCCATCTTCGTCCGTTTCAGAGGGTGGATTTCTCAGTGTTGCCTTTTCGCCAGCTCCCCACGCCCTTGTGTGTTTCTTTTGCTTAAAGATTGTCACCTGAGCTAGGCACTGTTGCCCTGCTTCCTCAGTTTCAGAGGGTACCTTTTTCAGGGTTGCTTTTTGACCGGCTCTCCTCGCCATTGTATTTTTTTATTTTATTTTTTTTGCTTAAAGATTGCCACCTGAGCTAGCCTCTGTTGCCCATCTTCGTCCGTTTCAGAGGGTGGATTTCTCAGTGTTGCCTTTTCGCCAGCTCCCCACGCCCTTGTGTGTTTCTTTTGCTTAAAGATTGCCACCTGAAGCCAGCCTCTCTTGCCCATCTTCCTCAGTTTCAGAGGGTAGATATTTCAGGGTTGCTTTTTCCTCAGGTCTCCACGCCTTTGTGTTTTGTTTTTGCTTAACGAGTGCCACCTGAGCTAGCCTCTCTTGCCCATGTTCCTCAGTTTCAGAGGGTAGATATTTCAGGGTTGCTATGTCCCCAGGGCTCCACGCCTTTGTGCTTTGTTTTTGCTTAAGGATTGCCACCTGAGGTAGCCTCTCTTGCCCATCTTCCTCAGTTTCAGAGGGTGGATTTCTCCGTCTTGCTTTTTCCCCAGGTCTCCACGCCCTTGTGTGTTTCTTTTGCTTAAAGATTGCCACCTGAGCTAGCCTCTGTTGCCCATCTTCGTCCGTTTCAGAGGGTGGATTTCTCAGTGTTGCCTTTTCGCCAGCTCCCCACGCCCTTGTGTGTTTCTTTTGCTTAAAGATTGTCACCTGAGCTAGGCACTGTTGCCCTGCTTCCTCAGTTTCAGAGGGTACCTTTTTCAGGGTTGCTTTTTGACCGGCTCTCCTCGCCATTGTATTTTTTTATTTTATTTTTTTTGCTTAAAGATTGCCACCTGAGCTAGCCTCTGTTGCCCATCTTCGTCCGTTTCAGAGGGTGGATTTCTCAGTGTTGCCTTTTCGCCAGCTCCCCACGCCCTTGTGTGTTTCTTTTGCTTAAAGATTGTCACCTGAGCTAGGCACTGTTGCCCTGCTTCTTCAGTTTCAGAGGGTGCCTTTTTCAGGGTTGCTTTTTGACCGGGTCTCCTCGCCATTGTATTTTTTTATTTTATTTTTTTTGCTTAAAGATTGCCACCTGAGCTAGCCTCTGTTGCCCATCTTCGTCCGTTTCAGAGGGTGGATTTCTCAGTGTTGCCTTTTCGCCAGCTCCCCACGCCCTTGTGTGTTTCTTTTGCTTAAAGATTGTCACCTGAGCTAGGCACTGTTGCCCTGCTTCCTCAGTTTCAGAGGGTACCTTTTTCAGGGTTGCTTTTTGACCGGCTCTCCTCGCCATTGTATTTTTTTATTTTATTTTTTTTTGCTTAAAGATTGCCACCTGAGCTAGCCTCTGTTGCGCTTCTTTCTCAGTTTCAGAGGGTAGATTTCCCCGTGTTGCTTTTTCCCCAGGTCTCCACGCACTTCCTTTTATTTTTCCTTAAAAATTGCCACCTGAGCTAGCCTCTGTTGCCCATCTTCGTCGGTTTCAGAGGGTAGATTTCTCACTGTTGCTTTTTTGCCAGGTCTGCACGCCCTTGTGTTTTTTTTCTGCTTAAAGGTTGCAACCTGAGCTAGCTTCTTTTGCCCATGTTCCTCAGTTTCAGAGGGTGGATTTCTCCGTGTTGCTTTTTCCCCAGGCCTCCACGCCCTTGTGTGTTTCTTTTGCTTAACGATTGCCACCTGAGCTAGCCTCTGTTGCCCATCTTCGTCCGTTTCAGAGGGTGGATTTCTCAGTGTTGCCTTTTCGCCAGCTCCCCACGCCCTTGTGTGTTTCTTTTGCTTAAAGATTGCCACCTGAAGCCAGCCTCTCTTGCCCATCTTCCTCAGTTTCAGAGGGTAGATATTTCAGGGTTGCTTTTTCCCCAGGTCTCCACGCCTTTGTGTTTTGTTTTTGCTTAACGAGTGCCACCTGAGCTAGCCTCTCTTGCCCATGTTCCTCAGTTTCAGAGGGTAGATATTTCAGGGTTGCTTTGTCCCCAGGGCTCCACGCCTTTGTGCTTTGTTTTTGCTTAAGGATTGCCACCTGAGGTAGCCTCTCTTGCCCATCTTCCTCAGTTTCAGAGGGTGGATTTCTCCGTGTTGCTTTTTCCCCAGGTCTCCACGCCCTTGTGTGTTTCTTTTGCTTAAAGATTGCCACCTGAGCTAGCCTCTGTTGCCCATCTTCCTCAGTTTCAGAGGGTAGATATTTCAGGGTTGCTTTTTCCCCAGGTCTCCACGCCTTTGTGTTTTGTTTTTGCTTAACGAGTGCCACCTGAGCTAGCCTCTCTTGCCCATGTTCCTCAGTTTCAGAGGGTAGATATTTCAGGGTTGCTTTGTCCCCAGGGCTCCACGCCTTTGTGCTTTGTTTTTGCTTAAGGATTGCCACCTGAGGTAGCCTCTGTTGCCCATCTTAGTCCGTTTCAGAGGGTGGATTTCTCAGTGTTGCCTTTTCGCCAGCTCCCCACGCCCTTGTGTGTTTCTTTTGCTTAAAGATTGTCACCTGAGCTAGGCACTGTTGCCCTGCTTCTTCAGTTTCAGAGGGTACCTTTTTCAGGGTTGCTTTTTGACCGGCTCTCCTCGCCATTGTATTTTTTTATTTTATTTTTTTTGCTTAAAGATTGCCACCTGAGCTAGCCTCTGTTGCGCTTCTTTCTCAGTTTCAGAGGGTAGATTTCCCCGTGTTGCTTTTTCCCCAGGTCTCCACGCACTTCCTTTTATTTTTCCTTAAAAATTGCCACCTGAGCTAGCCTCTGTTGCCCATCTTCGTCGGTTTCAGAGGGTAGATTTCTCACTGTTGCTTTTTTGCCAGGTCTGCACGCCCTTGTGTTTTTTTTCTGCTTAAAGGTTGCAACCTGAGCTAGCTTCTTTTGCCCATGTTCCTCAGTTTCAGAGGGTGGATTTCTCCGTGTTGCTTTTTCCCCAGGCCTCCACGCCCTTGTGTGTTTCTTTTGCTTAACGATTGCCACCTGAGCTAGCCTCTGTTGCCCATCTTCGTCCGTTTCAGAGGGTGGATTTCTCAGTGTTGCCTTTTCGCCAGCTCCCCACGCCCTTGTGTGTTTCTTTTGCTTAAAGATTGCCACCTGAAGCCAGCCTCTCTTGCCCATCTTCCTCAGTTTCAGAGGGTAGATATTTCAGGGTTGCTTTTTCCCCAGGTCTCCACGCCTTTGTGTTTTGTTTTTGCTTAACGAGTGCCACCTGAGCTAGCCTCTCTTGCCCATGTTCCTCAGTTTCAGAGGGTAGATATTTCAGGGTTGCTTTGTCCCCAGGGCTCCACGCCTTTGTGCTTTGTTTTTGCTTAAGGATTGCCACCTGAGGTAGCCTCTGTTGCCCATCTTAGTCCGTTTCAGAGGGTGGATTTCTCAGTGTTGCCTTTTCGCCAGCTCCCCACGCCCTTGTGTGTTTCTTTTGCTTAAAGATTGTCACCTGAGCTAGGCACTGTTGCCCTGCTTCCTCAGTTTCAGAGGGTACCTTTTTCAGGGTTGCTTTTTGACCGGGTCTCCTCGCCATTGTATTTTTTTATTTTATTTTTTTTGCTTAAAGATTGCCACCTGAGCTAGCCTCTGTTGCCCATCTTCGTCCGTTTCAGAGGGTGGATTTCTCAGTGTTGCCTTTTCGCCAGCTCCCCACGCCCTTGTGTGTTTCTTTTGCTTAAAGATTGTCACCTGAGCTAGGCACTGTTGCCCTGCTTCCTCAGTTTCAGAGGGTACCTTTTTCAGGGTTGCTTTTTGACCGGCTCTCCTCGCCATTGTATTTTTTTATTTTATTTTTTTTGCTTAAAGATTGCCACCTGAGCTAGCCTCTGTTGCCCATCTTCGTCCGTTTCAGAGGGTGGATTTCTCAGTGTTGCCTTTTCGCCAGCTCCCCACGCCCTTGTGTGTTTCTTTTGCTTAAAGATTGCCACCTGAAGCCAGCCTCTCTTGCCCATCTTCCTCAGTTTCAGAGGGTAGATATTTCAGGGTTGCTTTTTCCCCAGGTCTCCACGCCTTTGTGTTTTGTTTTTGCTTAACGAGTGCCACCTGAGCTAGCCTCTCTTGCCCATGTTCCTCAGTTTCAGAGGGTAGATATTTCAGGGTTGCTATGTCCCCAGGGCTCCACGCCTTTGTGCTTTGTTTTTGCTTAAGGATTGCCACCTGAGGTAGCCTCTCTTGCCCATCTTCCTCAGTTTCAGAGGGTGGATTTCTCCGTCTTGCTTTTTCCCCAGGTCTCCACGCCCTTGTGTGTTTCTTTTGCTTAAAGATTGCCACCTGAGCTAGCCTCTGTTGCCCATCTTCGTCCGTTTCAGAGGGTGGATTTCTCAGTGTTGCCTTTTCGCCAGCTCCCCACGCCCTTGTGTGTTTCTTTTGCTTAAAGATTGTCACCTGAGCTAGGCACTGTTGCCCTGCTTCCTCAGTTTCAGAGGGTACCTTTTTCAGGGTTGCTTTTTGACCGGCTCTCCTCGCCATTGTATTTTTTTATTTTATTTTTTTTGCTTAAAGATTGCCACCTGAGCTAGCCTCTGTTGCCCATCTTCGTCCGTTTCAGAGGGTGGATTTCTCAGTGTTGCCTTTTCGCCAGCTCCCCACGCCCTTGTGTGTTTCTTTTGCTTAAAGATTGTCACCTGAGCTAGGCACTGTTGGCCTGCTTCTTCAGTTTCAGAGGGTGCCTTTTTCAGGGTTGCTTTTTGACCGGGTCTCCTCGCCATTGTATTTTTTTATTTTATTTTTTTTGCTTAAAGATTGCCACCTGAGGTAGCCTCTGTTGCCCATCTTTGTCCGTTTCAGAGGGTGGATTTCTCAGTGTTGCCTTTTCGCCAGCTCCCCACGCCCTTGTGTGTTTCTTTTGCTTAAAGATTGCCACCTGAAGCCAGCCTCTCTTGCCCATCTTCCTCAGTTTCAGAGGGTAGATATTTCAGGGTTGCTTTTTCCCCAGGTCTCCACGCCTTTGTGTTTTGTTTTTGCTTAACGAGTGCCACCTGAGCTAGCCTCTCTTGCCCATGTTCCTCAGTTTCAGAGGGTAGATATTTCAGGGTTGCTTTGTCCCCAGGGCTCCACGCCTTTGTGCTTTGTTTTTGCTTAAGGATTGCCACCTGAGGTAGCCTCTGTTGCCCATCTTAGTCCGTTTCAGAGGGTGGATTTCTCAGTGTTGCCTTTTCGCCAGCTCCCCACGCCCTTGTGTGTTTCTTTTGCTTAAAGATTGTCACCTGAGCTAGGCACTGTTGCCCTGCTTCCTCAGTTTCAGAGGGTACCTTTTTCAGGGTTGCTTTTTGACCGGCTCTCCTCGCCATTGTATTTTTTTATTTTATTTTTTTTGCTTAAAGATTGCCACCTGAGCTAGCCTCTGTTGCCCATCTTCGTCCGTTTCAGAGGGTGGATTTCTCAGTGTTGCCTTTTCGCCAGCTCCCCACGCCCTTGTGTGTTTCTTTTGCTTAAAGATTGTCACCTGAGCTAGGCACTGTTGCCCTGCTTCTTCAGTTTCAGAGGGTGCCTTTTTCAGGGTTGCTTTTTGACCGGCTCTCCTCGCCATTGTATTTTTTTATTTTATTTTTTTTGCTTAAAGATTGCCACCTGAGCTAGCCTCTGTTGCCCATCTTCGTCCGTTTCAGAGGGTGGATTTCTCAGTGTTGCCTTTTCGCCAGCTCCCCACGCCCTTGTGTGTTTCTTTTGCTTAAAGATTGTCACCTGAGCTAGGCACTGTTGCCCTGCTTCTTCAGTTTCAGAGGGTGCCTTTTTCAGGGTTGCTTTTTGACCGGGTCTCCTCGCCATTGTATTTTTTTATTTTATTTTTTTTGCTTAAAGATTGCCACCTGAGCTAGCCTCTGTTGCCCATCTTCGTCCGTTTCAGAGGGTGGATTTCTCAGTGTTGCCTTTTCGCCAGCTCCCCACGCCCTTGTGTGTTTCTTTTGCTTAAAGATTGTCACCTGAGCTAGGCACTGTTGCCCTGCTTCCTCAGTTTCAGAGGGTACCTTTTTCAGGGTTGCTTTTTGACCGGCTCTCCTCGCCATTGTATTTTTTTATTTTATTTTTTTTGCTTAAAGATTGCCACCTGAGCTAGCCTCTGTTGCCCATCTTCGTCCGTTTCAGAGGGTGGATTTCTCAGTGTTGCCTTTTCGCCAGCTCCCCACGCCCTTGTGTGTTTCTTTTGCTTAAAGATTGTCACCTGAGCTAGGCACTGTTGCCCTGCTTCCTCAGTTTCAGAGGGTACCTTTTTCAGGGTTGCTTTTTGACCGGCTCTCCTCGCCATTGTATTTTTTTATTTTATTTTTTTTTGCTTAAAGATTGCCACCTGAGCTAGCCTCTGTTGCGCTTCTTTCTCAGTTTCAGAGGGTAGATTTCCCCGTGTTGCTTTTTCCCCAGGTCTCCACGCACTTCCTTTTATTTTTCCTTAAAAATTGCCACCTGAGCTAGCCTCTGTTGCCCATCTTCGTCGGTTTCAGAGGGTAGATTTCTCACTGTTGCTTTTTTGCCAGGTCTGCACGCCCTTGTGTTTTTTTTCTGCTTAAAGGTTGCAACCTGAGCTAGCTTCTTTTGCCCATGTTCCTCAGTTTCAGAGGGTGGATTTCTCCGTGTTGCTTTTTCCCCAGGCCTCCACGCCCTTGTGTGTTTCTTTTGCTTAACGATTGCCACCTGAGCTAGCCTCTGTTGCCCATCTTCGTCCGTTTCAGAGGGTGGATTTCTCAGTGTTGCCTTTTCGCCAGCTCCCCACGCCCTTGTGTGTTTCTTTTGCTTAAAGATTGCCACCTGAAGCCAGCCTCTCTTGCCCATCTTCCTCAGTTTCAGAGGGTAGATATTTCAGGGTTGCTTTTTCCCCAGGTCTCCACGCCTTTGTGTTTTGTTTTTGCTTAACGAGTGCCACCTGAGCTAGCCTCTCTTGCCCATGTTCCTCAGTTTCAGAGGGTAGATATTTCAGGGTTGCTTTGTCCCCAGGGCTCCACGCCTTTGTGCTTTGTTTTTGCTTAAGGATTGCCACCTGAGGTAGCCTCTCTTGCCCATCTTCCTCAGTTTCAGAGGGTGGATTTCTCCGTCTTGCTTTTTCCCCAGGTCTCCACGCCCTTGTGTGTTTCTTTTGCTTAAAGATTGCCACCTGAGCTAGCCTCTGTTGCCCATCTTCCTCAGTTTCAGAGGGTAGATATTTCAGGGTTGCTTTTTCCCCAGGTCTCCACGCCTTTGTGTTTTGTTTTTGCTTAACGAGTGCCACCTGAGCTAGCCTCTCTTGCCCATGTTCCTCAGTTTCAGAGGGTAGATATTTCAGGGTTGCTTTGTCCCCAGGGCTCCACGCCTTTGTGCTTTGTTTTTGCTTAAGGATTGCCACCTGAGGTAGCCTCTGTTGCCCATCTTAGTCCGTTTCAGAGGGTGGATTTCTCAGTGTTGCCTTTTCGCCAGCTCCCCATGCCCTTGTGTGTTTCTTTTGCTTAAAGATTGTCACCTGAGCTAGGCACTGTTGCCCTGCTTCTTCAGTTTCAGAGGGTACCTTTTTCAGGGTTGCTTTTTGACCGGCTCTCCTCGCCATTGTATTTTTTTATTTTATTTTTTTTGCTTAAAGATTGCCACCTGAGCTAGCCTCTGTTGCCCATCTTCGTCCGTTTCAGAGGGTGGATTTCTCAGTGTTGCCTTTTCGCCAGCTCCCCACGCCCTTGTGTGTTTCTTTTGCTTAAAGATTGTCACCTGAGCTAGGCACTGTTGCCCTGCTTCCTCAGTTTCAGAGGGTACCTTTTTCAGGGTTGCTTTTTGACCGGCTCTCCTCGCCATTGTATTTTTTTATTTTATTTTTTTTTGCTTAAAGATTGCCACCTGAGCTAGCCTCTGTTGCGCTTCTTTCTCAGTTTCAGAGGGTAGATTTCCCCGTGTTGCTTTTTCCCCAGGTCTCCACGCACTTCCTTTTATTTTTCCTTAAAAATTGCCACCTGAGCTAGCCTCTGTTGCCCATCTTCGTCGGTTTCAGAGGGTAGATTTCTCACTGTTGCTTTTTTGCCAGGTCTGCACGCCCTTGTGTTTTTTTTCTGCTTAAAGGTTGCAACCTGAGCTAGCTTCTTTTGCCCATGTTCCTCAGTTTCAGAGGGTGGATTTCTCCGTGTTGCTTTTTCCCCAGGCCTCCACGCCCTTGTGTGTTTCTTTTGCTTAACGATTGCCACCTGAGCTAGCCTCTGTTGCCCATCTTCGTCCGTTTCAGAGGGTGGATTTCTCAGTGTTGCCTTTTCGCCAGCTCCCCACGCCCTTGTGTGTTTCTTTTGCTTAAAGATTGCCACCTGAAGCCAGCCTCTCTTGCCCATCTTCCTCAGTTTCAGAGGGTAGATATTTCAGGGTTGCTTTTTCCCCAGGTCTCCACGCCTTTGTGTTTTGTTTTTGCTTAACGAGTGCCACCTGAGCTAGCCTCTCTTGCCCATGTTCCTCAGTTTCAGAGGGTAGATATTTCAGGGTTGCTTTGTCCCCAGGGCTCCACGCCTTTGTGCTTTGTTTTTGCTTAAGGATTGCCACCTGAGGTAGCCTCTGTTGCCCATCTTAGTCCGTTTCAGAGGGTGGATTTCTCAGTGTTGCCTTTTCGCCAGCTCCCCACGCCCTTGTGTGTTTCTTTTGCTTAAAGATTGTCACCTGAGCTAGGCACTGTTGCCCTGCTTCCTCAGTTTCAGAGGGTACCTTTTTCAGGGTTGCTTTTTGACCGGCTCTCCTCGCCATTGTATTTTTTTATTTTATTTTTTTTGCTTAAAGATTGCCACCTGAGCTAGCCTCTGTTGCCCATCTTCGTCCGTTTCAGAGGGTGGATTTCTCAGTGTTGCCTTTTCGCCAGCTCCCCACGCCCTTGTGTGTTTCTTTTGCTTAAAGATTGTCACCTGAGCTAGGCACTGTTGCCCTGCTTCTTCAGTTTCAGAGGGTGCCTTTTTCAGGGTTGCTTTTTGACCGGGTCTCCTCGCCATTGTATTTTTTTATTTTATTTTTTTTGCTTAAAGATTGCCACCTGAGCTAGCCTCTGTTGCCCATCTTCGTCCGTTTCAGAGGGTGGATTTCTCAGTGTTGCCTTTTCGCCAGCTCCCCACGCCCTTGTGTGTTTCTTTTGCTTAAAGATTGTCACCTGAGCTAGGCACTGTTGCCCTGCTTCCTCAGTTTCAGAGGGTACCTTTTTCAGGGTTGCTTTTTGACCGGCTCTCCTCGCCATTGTATTTTTTTATTTTATTTTTTTTGCTTAAAGATTGCCACCTGAGCTAGCCTCTGTTGCCCATCTTCGTCCGTTTCAGAGGGTGGATTTCTCAGTGTTGCCTTTTCGCCAGCTCCCCACGCCCTTGTGTGTTTCTTTTGCTTAAAGATTGTCACCTGAGCTAGGCACTGTTGCCCTGCTTCCTCAGTTTCAGAGGGTGCCTTTTTCAGGGTTGCTTTTTGACCGGGTCTCCTCGCCATTGTATTTTTTTATTTTATTTTTTTTTGCTTAAAGATTGCCACCTGAGCTAGCCTCTGTTGCGCTTCTTTCTCAGTTTCAGAGGGTAGATTTCCCCGTGTTGCTTTTTCCCCAGGTCTCCACGCACTTCCTTTTATTTTTCCTTAAAAATTGCCACCTGAGCTAGCCTCTGTTGCCCATCTTCGTCGGTTTCAGAGGGTAGATTTCTCACTGTTGCTTTTTTGCCAGGTCTGCACGCCCTTGTGTTTTTTTTCTGCTTAAAGGTTGCAACCTGAGCTAGCTTCTTTTGCCCATGTTCCTCAGTTTCAGAGGGTGGATTTCTCCGTGTTGCTTTTTCCCCAGGCCTCCACGCCCTTGTGTGTTTCTTTTGCTTAACGATTGCCACCTGAGCTAGCCTCTGTTGCCCATCTTCGTCCGTTTCAGAGGGTGGATTTCTCAGTGTTGCCTTTTCGCCAGCTCCCCACGCCCTTGTGTGTTTCTTTTGCTTAAAGATTGCCACCTGAAGCCAGCCTCTCTTGCCCATCTTCCTCAGTTTCAGAGGGTAGATATTTCAGGGTTGCTTTTTCCCCAGGTCTCCACGCCTTTGTGTTTTGTTTTTGCTTAACGAGTGCCACCTGAGCTAGCCTCTCTTGCCCATGTTCCTCAGTTTCAGAGGGTAGATATTTCAGGGTTGCTTTGTCCCCAGGGCTCCACGCCTTTGTGCTTTGTTTTTGCTTAAGGATTGCCACCTGAGGTAGCCTCTCTTGCCCATCTTCCTCAGTTTCAGAGGGTGGATTTCTCCGTGTTGCTTTTTCCCCAGGTCTCCACGCCCTTGTGTGTTTCTTTTGCTTAAAGATTGCCACCTGAGCTAGCCTCTGTTGCCCATCTTCCTCAGTTTCAGAGGGTAGATATTTCAGGGTTGCTTTTTCCCCAGGTCTCCACGCCTTTGTGTTTTGTTTTTGCTTAACGAGTGCCACCTGAGCTAGCCTCTCTTGCCCATGTTCCTCAGTTTCAGAGGGTAGATATTTCAGGGTTGCTTTGTCCCCAGGGCTCCACGCCTTTGTGCTTTGTTTTTGCTTAAGGATTGCCACCTGAGGTAGCCTCTGTTGCCCATCTTAGTCCGTTTCAGAGGGTGGATTTCTCAGTGTTGCCTTTTCGCCAGCTCCCCACGCCCTTGTGTGTTTCTTTTGCTTAAAGATTGTCACCTGAGCTAGGCACTGTTGCCCTGCTTCTTCAGTTTCAGAGGGTACCTTTTTCAGGGTTGCTTTTTGACCGGCTCTCCTCGCCATTGTATTTTTTTATTTTATTTTTTTTGCTTAAAGATTGCCACCTGAGCTAGCCTCTGTTGCCCATCTTCGTCCGTTTCAGAGGGTGGATTTCTCAGTGTTACCTTTTCGCCAGCTCCCCACGCCCTTGTGTGTTTCTTTTGCTTAAAGATTGTCACCTGAGCTAGGCACTGTTGCCCTGCTTCCTCAGTTTCAGAGGGTACCTTTTTCAGGGTTGCTTTTTGACCGGGTCTCCTCGCCATTGTATTTTTTTATTTTATTTTTTTTTGCTTAAAGATTGCCACCTGAGCTAGCCTCTGTTGCGCTTCTTTCTCAGTTTCAGAGGGTAGATTTCCCCGTGTTGCTTTTTCCCCAGGTCTCCACGCACTTCCTTTTATTTTTCCTTAAAAATTGCCACCTGAGCTAGCCTCTGTTGCCCATCTTCGTCGGTTTCAGAGGGTAGATTTCTCACTGTTGCTTTTTTGCCAGGTCTGCACGCCCTTGTGTTTTTTTTCTGCTTAAAGGTTGCAACCTGAGCTAGCTTCTTTTGCCCATGTTCCTCAGTTTCAGAGGGTGGATTTCTCCGTGTTGCTTTTTCCCCAGGCCTCCACGCCCTTGTGTGTTTCTTTTGCTTAACGATTGCCACCTGAGCTAGCCTCTGTTGCCCATCTTCGTCCGTTTCAGAGGGTGGATTTCTCAGTGTTGCCTTTTCGCCAGCTCCCCACGCCCTTGTGTGTTTCTTTTGCTTAAAGATTGCCACCTGAAGCCAGCCTCTCTTGCCCATCTTCCTCAGTTTCAGAGGGTAGATATTTCAGGGTTGCTTTTTCCCCAGGTCTCCACGCCTTTGTGTTTTGTTTTTGCTTAACGAGTGCCACCTGAGCTAGCCTCTCTTGCCCATGTTCCTCAGTTTCAGAGGGTAGATATTTCAGGGTTGCTTTGTCCCCAGGGCTCCACGCCTTTGTGCTTTGTTTTTGCTTAAGGATTGCCACCTGAGGTAGCCTCTGTTGCCCATCTTAGTCCGTTTCAGAGGGTGGATTTCTCAGTGTTGCCTTTTCGCCAGCTCCCCACGCCCTTGTGTGTTTCTTTTGCTTAAAGATTGTCACCTGAGCTAGGCACTGTTGCCCTGCTTCCTCAGTTTCAGAGGGTACCTTTTTCAGGGTTGCTTTTTGACCGGCTCTCCTCGCCATTGTATTTTTTTATTTTATTTTTTTTGCTTAAAGATTGCCACCTGAGCTAGCCTCTGTTGCCCATCTTCGTCCGTTTCAGAGGGTGGATTTCTCAGTGTTGCCTTTTCGCCAGCTCCCCACGCCCTTGTGTGTTTCTTTTGCTTAAAGATTGTCACCTGAGCTAGGCACTGTTGCCCTGCTTCCTCAGTTTCAGAGGGTGCCTTTTTCAGGGTTGCTTTTTGACCGGGTCTCCTCGCCATTGTATTTTTTTATTTTATTTTTTTTGCTTAAAGATTGCCACCTGAGCTAGCCTCTGTTGCCCATCTTCGTCCGTTTCAGAGGGTGGATTTCTCAGTGTTGCCTTTTCGCCAGCTCCCCACGCCCTTGTGTGTTTCTTTTGCTTAAAGATTGTCACCTGAGCTAGGCACTGTTGCCCTGCTTCCTCAGTTTCAGAGGGTACCTTTTTCAGGGTTGCTTTTTGACCGGCTCTCCTCGCCATTGTATTTTTTTATTTTATTTTTTTTGCTTAAAGATTGCCACCTGAGCTAGCCTCTGTTGCCCATCTTCGTCCGTTTCAGAGGGTGGATTTCTCAGTGTTGCCTTTTCGCCAGCTCCCCACGCCCTTGTGTGTTTCTTTTGCTTAAAGATTGCCACCTGAAGCCAGCCTCTCTTGCCCATCTTCCTCAGTTTCAGAGGGTAGATATTTCAGGGTTGCTTTTTCCCCAGGTCTCCACGCCTTTGTGTTTTGTTTTTGCTTAACGAGTGCCACCTGAGCTAGCCTCTCTTGCCCATGTTCCTCAGTTTCAGAGGGTAGATATTTCAGGGTTGCTATGTCCCCAGGGCTCCACGCCTTTGTGCTTTGTTTTTGCTTAAGGATTGCCACCTGAGGTAGCCTCTCTTGCCCATCTTCCTCAGTTTCAGAGGGTGGATTTCTCCGTCTTGCTTTTTCCCCAGGTCTCCATGCCCTTGTGTGTTTCTTTTGCTTAAAGATTGCCACCTGAGCTAGCCTCTGTTGCCCATCTTCGTCCGTTTCAGAGGGTGGATTTCTCAGTGTTGCCTTTTCGCCAGCTCCCCACGCCCTTGTGTGTTTCTTTTGCTTAAAGATTGTCACCTGAGCTAGGCACTGTTGCCCTGCTTCCTCAGTTTCAGAGGGTACCTTTTTCAGGGTTGCTTTTTGACCGGCTCTCCTCGCCATTGTATTTTTTTATTTTATTTTTTTTGCTTAAAGATTGCCACCTGAGCTAGCCTCTGTTGCCCATCTTCGTCCGTTTCAGAGGGTGGATTTCTCAGTGTTGCCTTTTCGCCAGCTCCCCACGCCCTTGTGTGTTTCTTTTGCTTAAAGATTGCCACCTGAAGCCAGCCTCTCTTGCCCATCTTCCTCAGTTTCAGAGGGTAGATATTTCAGGGTTGCTTTTTCCCCAGGTCTCCACGCCTTTGTGTTTTGTTTTTGCTTAACGAGTGCCACCTGAGCTAGCCTCTCTTGCCCATGTTCCTCAGTTTCAGAGGGTAGATATTTCAGGGTTGCTATGTCCCCAGGGCTCCACGCCTTTGTGCTTTGTTTTTGCTTAAGGATTGCCACCTGAGGTAGCCTCTCTTGCCCATCTTCCTCAGTTTCAGAGGGTGGATTTCTCCGTCTTGCTTTTTCCCCAGGTCTCCATGCCCTTGTGTGTTTCTTTTGCTTAAAGATTGCCACCTGAGCTAGCCTCTGTTGCCCATCTTCGTCCGTTTCAGAGGGTGGATTTCTCAGTGTTGCCTTTTCGCCAGCTCCCCACGCCCTTGTGTGTTTCTTTTGCTTAAAGATTGTCACCTGAGCTAGGCACTGTTGCCCTGCTTCCTCAGTTTCAGAGGGTACCTTTTTCAGGGTTGCTTTTTGACCGGCTCTCCTCGCCATTGTATTTTTTTATTTTATTTTTTTTGCTTAAAGATTGCCACCTGAGCTAGCCTCTGTTGCCCATCTTCGTCCGTTTCAGAGGGTGGATTTCTCAGTGTTGCCTTTTCGCCAGCTCCCCACGCCCTTGTGTGTTTCTTTTGCTTAAAGATTGTCACCTGAGCTAGGCACTGTTGCCCTGCTTCTTCAGTTTCAGAGGGTGCCTTTTTCAGGGTTGCTTTTTGACCGGGTCTCCTCGCCATTGTATTTTTTTATTTTATTTTTTTTGCTTAAAGATTGCCACCTGAGCTAGCCTCTGTTGCCCATCTTCGTCCGTTTCAGAGGGTGGATTTCTCAGTGTTGCCTTTTCGCCAGCTCCCCACGCCCTTGTGTGTTTCTTTTGCTTAAAGATTGTCACCTGAGCTAGGCACTGTTGCCCTGCTTCCTCAGTTTCAGAGGGTACCTTTTTCAGGGTTGCTTTTTGACCGGGTCTCCTCGCCATTGTATTTTTTTATTTTATTTTTTTTTGCTTAAAGATTGCCACCTGAGCTAGCCTCTGTTGCGCTTCTTTCTCAGTTTCAGAGGGTAGATTTCCCCGTGTTGCTTTTTCCCCAGGTCTCCACGCACTTCCTTTTATTTTTCCTTAAAAATTGCCACCTGAGCTAGCCTCTGTTGCCCATCTTCGTCGGTTTCAGAGGGTAGATTTCTCACTGTTGCTTTTTTGCCAGGTCTGCACGCCCTTGTGTTTTTTTTCTGCTTAAAGGTTGCAACCTGAGCTAGCTTCTTTTGCCCATGTTCCTCAGTTTCAGAGGGTGGATTTCTCCGTGTTGCTTTTTCCCCAGGCCTCCACGCCCTTGTGTGTTTCTTTTGCTTAACGATTGCCACCTGAGCTAGCCTCTGTTGCCCATCTTCGTCCGTTTCAGAGGGTGGATTTCTCAGTGTTGCCTTTTCGCCAGCTCCCCACGCCCTTGTGTGTTTCTTTTGCTTAAAGATTGCCACCTGAAGCCAGCCTCTCTTGCCCATCTTCCTCAGTTTCAGAGGGTAGATATTTCAGGGTTGCTTTTTCCCCAGGTCTCCACGCCTTTGTGTTTTGTTTTTGCTTAACGAGTGCCACCTGAGCTAGCCTCTCTTGCCCATGTTCCTCAGTTTCAGAGGGTAGATATTTCAGGGTTGCTTTGTCCCCAGGGCTCCACGCCTTTGTGCTTTGTTTTTGCTTAAGGATTGCCACCTGAGGTAGCCTCTGTTGCCCATCTTAGTCCGTTTCAGAGGGTGGATTTCTCAGTGTTGCCTTTTCGCCAGCTCCCCACGCCCTTGTGTGTTTCTTTTGCTTAAAGATTGTCACCTGAGCTAGGCACTGTTGCCCTGCTTCCTCAGTTTCAGAGGGTACCTTTTTCAGGGTTGCTTTTTGACCGGCTCTCCTCGCCATTGTATTTTTTTATTTTATTTTTTTTGCTTAAAGATTGCCACCTGAGCTAGCCTCTGTTGCCCATCTTCGTCCGTTTCAGAGGGTGGATTTCTCAGTGTTGCCTTTTCGCCAGCTCCCCACGCCCTTGTGTGTTTCTTTTGCTTAAAGATTGTCACCTGAGCTAGGCACTGTTGCCCTGCTTCTTCAGTTTCAGAGGGTGCCTTTTTCAGGGTTGCTTTTTGACCGGGTCTCCTCGCCATTGTATTTTTTTATTTTATTTTTTTTGCTTAAAGATTGCCACCTGAGCTAGCCTCTGTTGCCCATCTTCGTCCGTTTCAGAGGGTGGATTTCTCAGTGTTGCCTTTTCGCCAGCTCCCCACGCCCTTGTGTGTTTCTTTTGCTTAAAGATTGTCACCTGAGCTAGGCACTGTTGCCCTGCTTCCTCAGTTTCAGAGGGTACCTTTTTCAGGGTTGCTTTTTGACCGGCTCTCCTCGCCATTGTATTTTTTTATTTTATTTTTTTTGCTTAAAGATTGCCACCTGAGCTAGCCTCTGTTGCCCATCTTCGTCCGTTTCAGAGGGTGGATTTCTCAGTGTTGCCTTTTCGCCAGCTCCCCACGCCCTTGTGTGTTTCTTTTGCTTAAAGATTGTCACCTGAGCTAGGCACTGTTGCCCTGCTTCTTCAGTTTCAGAGGGTGCCTTTTTCAGGGTTGCTTTTTGACCGGGTCTCCTCGCCATTGTATTTTTTTATTTTATTTTTTTTGCTTAAAGATTGCCACCTGAGCTAGCCTCTGTTGCCCATCTTCGTCCGTTTCAGAGGGTGGATTTCTCAGTGTTGCCTTTTCGCCAGCTCCCCACGCCCTTGTGTGTTTCTTTTGCTTAAAGATTGTCACCTGAGCTAGGCACTGTTGCCCTGCTTCCTCAGTTTCAGAGGGTACCTTTTTCAGGGTTGCTTTTTGACCGGGTCTCCTCGCCATTGTATTTTTTTATTTTATTTTTTTTTGCTTAAAGATTGCCACCTGAGCTAGCCTCTGTTGCGCTTCTTTCTCAGTTTCAGAGGGTAGATTTCCCCGTGTTGCTTTTTCCCCAGGTCTCCACGCACTTCCTTTTATTTTTCCTTAAAAATTGCCACCTGAGCTAGCCTCTGTTGCCCATCTTCGTCGGTTTCAGAGGGTAGATTTCTCACTGTTGCTTTTTTGCCAGGTCTGCACGCCCTTGTGTTTTTTTTCTGCTTAAAGGTTGCAACCTGAGCTAGCTTCTTTTGCCCATGTTCCTCAGTTTCAGAGGGTGGATTTCTCCGTGTTGCTTTTTCCCCAGGCCTCCACGCCCTTGTGTGTTTCTTTTGCTTAACGATTGCCACCTGAGCTAGCCTCTGTTGCCCATCTTCGTCCGTTTCAGAGGGTGGATTTCTCAGTGTTGCCTTTTCGCCAGCTCCCCACGCCCTTGTGTGTTTCTTTTGCTTAAAGATTGCCACCTGAAGCCAGCCTCTCTTGCCCATCTTCCTCAGTTTCAGAGGGTAGATATTTCAGGGTTGCTTTTTCCCCAGGTCTCCACGCCTTTGTGTTTTGTTTTTGCTTAACGAGTGCCACCTGAGCTAGCCTCTCTTGCCCATGTTCCTCAGTTTCAGAGGGTAGATATTTCAGGGTTGCTTTGTCCCCAGGGCTCCACGCCTTTGTGCTTTGTTTTTGCTTAAGGATTGCCACCTGAGGTAGCCTCTCTTGCCCATCTTCCTCAGTTTCAGAGGGTGGATTTCTCCGTGTTGCTTTTTCCCCAGGTCTCCACGCCCTTGTGTGTTTCTTTTGCTTAAAGATTGCCACCTGAGCTAGCCTCTGTTGCCCATCTTCCTCAGTTTCAGAGGGTAGATATTTCAGGGTTGCTTTTTCCCCAGGTCTCCACGCCTTTGTGTTTTGTTTTTGCTTAACGAGTGCCACCTGAGCTAGCCTCTCTTGCCCATGTTCCTCAGTTTCAGAGGGTAGATATTTCAGGGTTGCTTTGTCCCCAGGGCTCCACGCCTTTGTGCTTTGTTTTTGCTTAAGGATTGCCACCTGAGGTAGCCTCTGTTGCCCATCTTAGTCCGTTTCAGAGGGTGGATTTCTCAGTGTTGCCTTTTCGCCAGCTCCCCACGCCCTTGTGTGTTTCTTTTGCTTAAAGATTGTCACCTGAGCTAGGCACTGTTGCCCTGCTTCTTCAGTTTCAGAGGGTACCTTTTTCAGGGTTGCTTTTTGACTGGCTCTCCTCGCCATTGTATTTTTTTATTTTATTTTTTTTGCTTAAAGATTGCCACCTGAGCTAGCCTCTGTTGCCCATCTTCGTCCGTTTCAGAGGGTGGATTTCTCAGTGTTGCCTTTTCGCCAGCTCCCCACGCCCTTGTGTGTTTCTTTTGCTTAAAGATTGTCACCTGAGCTAGGCACTGTTGCCCTGCTTCCTCAGTTTCAGAGGGTACCTTTTTCAGGGTTGCTTTTTGACCGGCTCTCCTCGCCATTGTATTTTTTTATTTTATTTTTTTTTGCTTAAAGATTGCCACCTGAGCTAGCCTCTGTTGCGCTTCTTTCTCAGTTTCAGAGGGTAGATTTCCCCGTGTTGCTTTTTCCCCAGGTCTCCACGCACTTCCTTTTATTTTTCCTTAAAAATTGCCACCTGAGCTAGCCTCTGTTGCCCATCTTCGTCGGTTTCAGAGGGTAGATTTCTCACTGTTGCTTTTTTGCCAGGTCTGCACGCCCTTGTGTTTTTTTTCTGCTTAAAGGTTGCAACCTGAGCTAGCTTCTTTTGCCCATGTTCCTCAGTTTCAGAGGGTGGATTTCTCCGTGTTGCTTTTTCCCCAGGCCTCCACGCCCTTGTGTGTTTCTTTTGCTTAACGATTGCCACCTGAGCTAGCCTCTGTTGCCCATCTTCGTCCGTTTCAGAGGGTGGATTTCTCAGTGTTGCCTTTTCGCCAGCTCCCCACGCCCTTGTGTGTTTCTTTTGCTTAAAGATTGCCACCTGAAGCCAGCCTCTCTTGCCCATCTTCCTCAGTTTCAGAGGGTAGATATTTCAGGGTTGCTTTTTCCCCAGGTCTCCACGCCTTTGTGTTTTGTTTTTGCTTAACGAGTGCCACCTGAGCTAGCCTCTCTTGCCCATGTTCCTCAGTTTCAGAGGGTAGATATTTCAGGGTTGCTTTGTCCCCAGGGCTCCACGCCTTTGTGCTTTGTTTTTGCTTAAGGATTGCCACCTGAGGTAGCCTCTGTTGCCCATCTTAGTCCGTTTCAGAGGGTGGATTTCTCAGTGTTGCCTTTTCGCCAGCTCCCCACGCCCTTGTGTGTTTCTTTTGCTTAAAGATTGTCACCTGAGCTAGGCACTGTTGCCCTGCTTCCTCAGTTTCAGAGGGTACCTTTTTCAGGGTTGCTTTTTGACCGGCTCTCCTCGCCATTGTATTTTTTTATTTTATTTTTTTTGCTTAAAGATTGCCACCTGAGCTAGCCTCTGTTGCCCATCTTCGTCCGTTTCAGAGGGTGGATTTCTCAGTGTTGCCTTTTCGCCAGCTCCCCACGCCCTTGTGTGTTTCTTTTGCTTAAAGATTGTCACCTGAGCTAGGCACTGTTGCCCTGCTTCTTCAGTTTCAGAGGGTGCCTTTTTCAGGGTTGCTTTTTGACCGGGTCTCCTCGCCATTGTATTTTTTTATTTTATTTTTTTTGCTTAAAGATTGCCACCTGAGCTAGCCTCTGTTGCCCATCTTCGTCCGTTTCAGAGGGTGGATTTCTCAGTGTTGCCTTTTCGCCAGCTCCCCACGCCCTTGTGTGTTTCTTTTGCTTAAAGATTGTCACCTGAGCTAGGCACTGTTGCCCTGCTTCCTCAGTTTCAGAGGGTACCTTTTTCAGGGTTGCTTTTTGACCGGCTCTCCTCGCCATTGTATTTTTTTATTTTATTTTTTTTGCTTAAAGATTGCCACCTGAGCTAGCCTCTGTTGCCCATCTTCGTCCGTTTCAGAGGGTGGATTTCTCAGTGTTGCCTTTTCGCCAGCTCCCCACGCCCTTGTGTGTTTCTTTTGCTTAAAGATTGCCACCTGAAGCCAGCCTCTCTTGCCCATCTTCCTCAGTTTCAGAGGGTAGATATTTCAGGGTTGCTTTTTCCCCAGGTCTCCACGCCTTTGTGTTTTGTTTTTGCTTAACGAGTGCCACCTGAGCTAGCCTCTCTTGCCCATGTTCCTCAGTTTCAGAGGGTAGATATTTCAGGGTTGCTATGTCCCCAGGGCTCCACGCCTTTGTGCTTTGTTTTTGCTTAAGGATTGCCACCTGAGGTAGCCTCTCTTGCCCATCTTCCTCAGTTTCAGAGGGTGGATTTCTCCGTCTTGCTTTTTCCCCAGGTCTCCACGCCCTTGTGTGTTTCTTTTGCTTAAAGATTGCCACCTGTGCTAGCCTCTGTTGCCCATCTTCGTCCGTTTCAGAGGGTGGATTTCTCAGTGTTGCCTTTTCGCCAGCTCCCCACGCCCTTGTGTGTTTCTTTTGCTTAAAGATTGTCACCTGAGCTAGGCACTGTTGCCCTGCTTCCTCAGTTTCAGAGGGTACCTTTTTCAGGGTTGCTTTTTGACCGGCTCTCCTCGCCATTGTATTTTTTTATTTTATTTTTTTTGCTTAAAGATTGCCACCTGAGCTAGCCTCTGTTGCCCATCTTCGTCCGTTTCAGAGGGTGGATTTCTCAGTGTTGCCTTTTCGCCAGCTCCCCACGCCCTTGTGTGTTTCTTTTGCTTAAAGATTGTCACCTGAGCTAGGCACTGTTGCCCTGCTTCTTCAGTTTCAGAGGGTGCCTTTTTCAGGGTTGCTTTTTGACCGGGTCTCCTCGCCATTGTATTTTTTTATTTTATTTTTTTTGCTTAAAGATTGCCACCTGAGCTAGCCTCTGTTGCCCATCTTCGTCCGTTTCAGAGGGTGGATTTCTCAGTGTTGCCTTTTCGCCAGCTCCCCACGCCCTTGTGTGTTTCTTTTGCTTAAAGATTGTCACCTGAGCTAGGCACTGTTGCCCTGCTTCCTCAGTTTCAGAGGGTACCTTTTTCAGGGTTGCTTTTTGACCGGGTCTCCTCGCCATTGTATTTTTTTATTTTATTTTTTTTTGCTTAAAGATTGCCACCTGAGCTAGCCTCTGTTGCGCTTCTTTCTCAGTTTCAGAGGGTAGATTTCCCCGTGTTGCTTTTTCCCCAGGTCTCCACGCACTTCCTTTTATTTTTCCTTAAAAATTGCCACCTGAGCTAGCCTCTGTTGCCCATCTTCGTCGGTTTCAGAGGGTAGATTTCTCACTGTTGCTTTTTTGCCAGGTCTGCACGCCCTTGTGTTTTTTTTCTGCTTAAAGGTTGCAACCTGAGCTAGCTTCTTTTGCCCATGTTCCTCAGTTTCAGAGGGTGGATTTCTCCGTGTTGCTTTTTCCCCAGGCCTCCACGCCCTTGTGTGTTTCTTTTGCTTAACGATTGCCACCTGAGCTAGCCTCTGTTGCCCATCTTCGTCCGTTTCAGAGGGTGGATTTCTCAGTGTTGCCTTTTCCCCAGCTCCCCACGCCCTTGTGTGTTTCTTTTGCTTAAAGATTGCCACCTGAAGCCAGCCTCTCTTGCCCATCTTCCTCAGTTTCAGAGGGTAGATATTTCAGGGTTGCTTTTTCCCCAGGTCTCCACGCCTTTGTGTTTTGTTTTTGCTTAACGAGTGCCACCTGAGCTAGCCTCTCTTGCCCATGTTCCTCAGTTTCAGAGGGTAGATATTTCAGGGTTGCTTTGTCCCCAGGGCTCCACGCCTTTGTGCTTTGTTTTTGCTTAAGGATTGCCACCTGAGGTAGCCTCTGTTGCCCATCTTAGTCCGTTTCAGAGGGTGGATTTCTCAGTGTTGCCTTTTCGCCAGCTCCCCACGCCCTTGTGTGTTTCTTTTGCTTAAAGATTGTCACCTGAGCTAGGCACTGTTGCCCTGCTTCCTCAGTTTCAGAGGGTACCTTTTTCAGGGTTGCTTTTTGACCGGGTCTCCTCGCCATTGTATTTTTTTATTTTATTTTTTTTGCTTAAAGATTGCCACCTGAGCTAGCCTCTGTTGCCCATCTTCGTCCGTTTCAGAGGGTGGATTTCTCAGTGTTGCCTTTTCGCCAGCTCCCCACGCCCTTGTGTGTTTCTTTTGCTTAAAGATTGTCACCTGAGCTAGGCACTGTTGCCCTGCTTCTTCAGTTTCAGAGGGTGCCTTTTTCAGGGTTGCTTTTTGACCGGGTCTCCTCGCCATTGTATTTTTTTATTTTATTTTTTTTGCTTAAAGATTGCCACCTGAGCTAGCCTCTGTTGCCCATCTTCGTCCGTTTCAGAGGGTGGATTTCTCAGTGTTGCCTTTTCGCCAGCTCCCCACGCCCTTGTGTGTTTCTTTTGCTTAAAGATTGTCACCTGAGCTAGGCACTGTTGCCCTGCTTCCTCAGTTTCAGAGGGTACCTTTTTCAGGGTTGCTTTTTGACCGGCTCTCCTCGCCATTGTATTTTTTTATTTTATTTTTTTTGCTTAAAGATTGCCACCTGAGCTAGCCTCTGTTGCCCATCTTCGTCCGTTTCAGAGGGTGGATTTCTCAGTGTTGCCTTTTCGCCAGCTCCCCACGCCCTTGTGTGTTTCTTTTGCTTAAAGATTGCCACCTGAAGCCAGCCTCTCTTGCCCATCTTCCTCAGTTTCAGAGGGTAGATATTTCAGGGTTGCTTTTTCCCCAGGTCTCCACGCCTTTGTGTTTTGTTTTTGCTTAACGAGTGCCACCTGAGCTAGCCTCTCTTGCCCATGTTCCTCAGTTTCAGAGGGTAGATATTTCAGGGTTGCTATGTCCCCAGGGCTCCACGCCTTTGTGCTTTGTTTTTGCTTAAGGATTGCCACCTGAGGTAGCCTCTCTTGCCCATCTTCCTCAGTTTCAGAGGGTGGATTTCTCCGTCTTGCTTTTTCCCCAGGTCTCCACGCCCTTGTGTGTTTCTTTTGCTTAAAGATTGCCACCTGTGCTAGCCTCTGTTGCCCATCTTCGTCCGTTTCAGAGGGTGGATTTCTCAGTGTTGCCTTTTCGCCAGCTCCCCACGCCCTTGTGTGTTTCTTTTGCTTAAAGATTGTCACCTGAGCTAGGCACTGTTGCCCTGCTTCCTCAGTTTCAGAGGGTACCTTTTTCAGGGTTGCTTTTTGACCGGCTCTCCTCGCCATTGTATTTTTTTATTTTATTTTTTTTGCTTAAAGATTGCCACCTGAGCTAGCCTCTGTTGCCCATCTTCGTCCGTTTCAGAGGGTGGATTTCTCAGTGTTGCCTTTTCGCCAGCTCCCCACGCCCTTGTGTGTTTCTTTTGCTTAAAGATTGTCACCTGAGCTAGGCACTGTTGCCCTGCTTCTTCAGTTTCAGAGGGTGCCTTTTTCAGGGTTGCTTTTTGACCGGGTCTCCTCGCCATTGTATTTTTTTATTTTATTTTTTTTGCTTAAAGATTGCCACCTGAGCTAGCCTCTGTTGCCCATCTTCGTCCGTTTCAGAGGGTGGATTTCTCAGTGTTGCCTTTTCGCCAGCTCCCCACGCCCTTGTGTGTTTCTTTTGCTTAAAGATTGTCACCTGAGCTAGGCACTGTTGCCCTGCTTCCTCAGTTTCAGAGGGTACCTTTTTCAGGGTTGCTTTTTGACCGGCTCTCCTCGCCATTGTATTTTTTTATTTTATTTTTTTTTGCTTAAAGATTGCCACCTGAGCTAGCCTCTGTTGCGCTTCTTTCTCAGTTTCAGAGGGTAGATTTCCCCGTGTTGCTTTTTCCCCAGGTCTCCACGCACTTCCTTTTATTTTTCCTTAAAAATTGCCACCTGAGCTAGCCTCTGTTGCCCATCTTCGTCGGTTTCAGAGGGTAGATTTCTCACTGTTGCTTTTTTGCCAGGTCTGCACGCCCTTGTGTTTTTTTTCTGCTTAAAGGTTGCAACCTGAGCTAGCTTCTTTTGCCCATGTTCCTCAGTTTCAGAGGGTGGATTTCTCCGTGTTGCTTTTTCCCCAGGCCTCCACGCCCTTGTGTGTTTCTTTTGCTTAACGATTGCCACCTGAGCTAGCCTCTGTTGCCCATCTTCGTCCGTTTCAGAGGGTGGATTTCTCAGTGTTGCCTTTTCCCCAGCTCCCCACGCCCTTGTGTGTTTCTTTTGCTTAAAGATTGCCACCTGAAGCCAGCCTCTCTTGCCCATCTTCCTCAGTTTCAGAGGGTAGATATTTCAGGGTTGCTTTTTCCCCAGGTCTCCACGCCTTTGTGTTTTGTTTTTGCTTAACGAGTGCCACCTGAGCTAGCCTCTCTTGCCCATGTTCCTCAGTTTCAGAGGGTAGATATTTCAGGGTTGCTTTGTCCCCAGGGCTCCACGCCTTTGTGCTTTGTTTTTGCTTAAGGATTGCCACCTGAGGTAGCCTCTCTTGCCCATCTTCCTCAGTTTCAGAGGGTGGATTTCTCCGTGTTGCTTTTTCCCCAGGTCTCCACGCCCTTGTGTGTTTCTTTTGCTTAAAGATTGCCACCTGAGCTAGCCTCTGTTGCCCATCTTCCTCAGTTTCAGAGGGTAGATATTTCAGGGTTGCTTTTTCCCCAGGTCTCCACGCCTTTGTGTTTTGTTTTTGCTTAACGAGTGCCACCTGAGCTAGCCTCTCTTGCCCATGTTCCTCAGTTTCAGAGGGTAGATATTTCAGGGTTGCTTTGTCCCCAGGGCTCCACGCCTTTGTGCTTTGTTTTTGCTTAAGGATTGCCACCTGAGGTAGCCTCTGTTGCCCATCTTAGTCCGTTTCAGAGGGTGGATTTCTCAGTGTTGCCTTTTCGCCAGCTCCCCACGCCCTTGTGTGTTTCTTTTGCTTAAAGATTGTCACCTGAGCTAGGCACTGTTGCCCTGCTTCTTCAGTTTCAGAGGGTACCTTTTTCAGGGTTGCTTTTTGACCGGCTCTCCTCGCCATTGTATTTTTTTATTTTATTTTTTATGCTTAAAGATTGCCACCTGAGCTAGCCTCTGTTGCCCATCTTCGTCCGTTTCAGAGGGTGGATTTCTCAGTGTTGCCTTTTCGCCAGCTCCCCACGCCCTTGTGTGTTTCTTTTGCTTAAAGATTGTCACCTGAGCTAGGCACTGTTGCCCTGCTTCCTCAGTTTCAGAGGGTACCTTTTTCAGGGTTGCTTTTTGACCGGCTCTCCTCGCCATTGTATTTTTTTATTTTATTTTTTTTTGCTTAAAGATTGCCACCTGAGCTAGCCTCTGTTGCGCTTCTTTCTCAGTTTCAGAGGGTAGATTTCCCCGTGTTGCTTTTTCCCCAGGTCTCCACGCACTTCCTTTTATTTTTCCTTAAAAATTGCCACCTGAGCTAGCCTCTGTTGCCCATCTTCGTCGGTTTCAGAGGGTAGATTTCTCACTGTTGCTTTTTTGCCAGGTCTGCACGCCCTTGTGTTTTTTTTCTGCTTAAAGGTTGCAACCTGAGCTAGCTTCTTTTGCCCATGTTCCTCAGTTTCAGAGGGTGGATTTCTCCGTGTTGCTTTTTCCCCAGGCCTCCACGCCCTTGTGTGTTTCTTTTGCTTAACGATTGCCACCTGAGCTAGCCTCTGTTGCCCATCTTCGTCCGTTTCAGAGGGTGGATTTCTCAGTGTTGCCTTTTCGCCAGCTCCCCACGCCCTTGTGTGTTTCTTTTGCTTAAAGATTGCCACCTGAAGCCAGCCTCTCTTGCCCATCTTCCTCAGTTTCAGAGGGTAGATATTTCAGGGTTGCTTTTTCCCCAGGTCTCCACGCCTTTGTGTTTTGTTTTTGCTTAACGAGTGCCACCTGAGCTAGCCTCTCTTGCCCATGTTCCTCAGTTTCAGAGGGTAGATATTTCAGGGTTGCTTTGTCCCCAGGGCTCCACGCCTTTGTGCTTTGTTTTTGCTTAAGGATTGCCACCTGAGGTAGCCTCTGTTGCCCATCTTAGTCCGTTTCAGAGGGTGGATTTCTCAGTGTTGCCTTTTCGCCAGCTCCCCACGCCCTTGTGTGTTTCTTTTGCTTAAAGATTGTCACCTGAGCTAGGCACTGTTGCCCTGCTTCCTCAGTTTCAGAGGGTACCTTTTTCAGGGTTGCTTTTTGACCGGCTCTCCTCGCCATTGTATTTTTTTATTTTATTTTTTTTGCTTAAAGATTGCCACCTGAGCTAGCCTCTGTTGCCCATCTTCGTCCGTTTCAGAGGGTGGATTTCTCAGTGTTGCCTTTTCGCCAGCTCCCCACGCCCTTGTGTGTTTCTTTTGCTTAAAGATTGTCACCTGAGCTAGGCACTGTTGCCCTGCTTCTTCAGTTTCAGAGGGTGCCTTTTTCAGGGTTGCTTTTTGACCGGGTCTCCTCGCCATTGTATTTTTTTATTTTATTTTTTTTGCTTAAAGATTGCCACCTGAGCTAGCCTCTGTTGCCCATCTTCGTCCGTTTCAGAGGGTGGATTTCTCAGTGTTGCCTTTTCGCCAGCTCCCCACGCCCTTGTGTGTTTCTTTTGCTTAAAGATTGTCACCTGAGCTAGGCACTGTTGCCCTGCTTCCTCAGTTTCAGAGGGTACCTTTTTCAGGGTTGCTTTTTGACCGGGTCTCCTCGCCATTGTATTTTTTTATTTTATTTTTTTTTGCTTAAAGATTGCCACCTGAGCTAGCCTCTGTTGCGCTTCTTTCTCAGTTTCAGAGGGTAGATTTCCCCGTGTTGCTTTTTCCCCAGGTCTCCACGCACTTCCTTTTATTTTTCCTTAAAAATTGCCACCTGAGCTAGCCTCTGTTGCCCATCTTCGTCGGTTTCAGAGGGTAGATTTCTCACTGTTGCTTTTTTGCCAGGTCTGCACGCCCTTGTGTTTTTTTTCTGCTTAAAGGTTGCAACCTGAGCTAGCTTCTTTTGCCCATGTTCCTCAGTTTCAGAGGGTGGATTTCTCCGTGTTGCTTTTTCCCCAGGCCTCCACGCCCTTGTGTGTTTCTTTTGCTTAACGATTGCCACCTGAGCTAGCCTCTGTTGCCCATCTTCGTCCGTTTCAGAGGGTGGATTTCTCAGTGTTGCCTTTTCCCCAGCTCCCCACGCCCTTGTGTGTTTCTTTTGCTTAAAGATTGCCACCTGAAGCCAGCCTCTCTTGCCCATCTTCCTCAGTTTCAGAGGGTAGATATTTCAGGGTTGCTTTTTCCCCAGGTCTCCACGCCTTTGTGTTTTGTTTTTGCTTAACGAGTGCCACCTGAGCTAGCCTCTCTTGCCCATGTTCCTCAGTTTCAGAGGGTAGATATTTCAGGGTTGCTTTGTCCCCAGGGCTCCACGCCTTTGTGCTTTGTTTTTGCTTAAGGATTGCCACCTGAGGTAGCCTCTCTTGCCCATCTTCCTCAGTTTCAGAGGGTGGATTTCTCCGTGTTGCTTTTTCCCCAGGTCTCCACGCCCTTGTGTGTTTCTTTTGCTTAAAGATTGCCACCTGAGCTAGCCTCTGTTGCCCATCTTCCTCAGTTTCAGAGGGTAGATATTTCAGGGTTGCTTTTTCCCCAGGTCTCCACGCCTTTGTGTTTTGTTTTTGCTTAACGAGTGCCACCTGAGCTAGCCTCTCTTGCCCATGTTCCTCAGTTTCAGAGGGTAGATATTTCAGGGTTGCTTTGTCCCCAGGGCTCCACGCCTTTGTGCTTTGTTTTTGCTTAAGGATTGCCACCTGAGGTAGCCTCTGTTGCCCATCTTAGTCCGTTTCAGAGGGTGGATTTCTCAGTGTTGCCTTTTCGCCAGCTCCCCACGCCCTTGTGTGTTTCTTTTGCTTAAAGATTGTCACCTGAGCTAGGCACTGTTGCCCTGCTTCTTCAGTTTCAGAGGGTACCTTTTTCAGGGTTGCTTTTTGACCGGCTCTCCTCGCCATTGTATTTTTTTATTTTATTTTTTATGCTTAAAGATTGCCACCTGAGCTAGCCTCTGTTGCCCATCTTCGTCCGTTTCAGAGGGTGGATTTCTCAGTGTTGCCTTTTCGCCAGCTCCCCACGCCCTTGTGTGTTTCTTTTGCTTAAAGATTGTCACCTGAGCTAGGCACTGTTGCCCTGCTTCTTCAGTTTCAGAGGGTGCCTTTTTCAGGGTTGCTTTTTGACCGGGTCTCCTCGCCATTGTATTTTTTTATTTTATTTTTTTTGCTTAAAGATTGCCACCTGAGCTAGCCTCTGTTGCCCATCTTCGTCCGTTTCAGAGGGTGGATTTCTCAGTGTTGCCTTTTCGCCAGCTCCCCACGCCCTTGTGTGTTTCTTTTGCTTAAAGATTGTCACCTGAGCTAGGCACTGTTGCCCTGCTTCCTCAGTTTCAGAGGGTACCTTTTTCAGGGTTGCTTTTTGACCGGGTCTCCTCGCCATTGTATTTTTTTATTTTATTTTTTTTTGCTTAAAGATTGCCACCTGAGCTAGCCTCTGTTGCGCTTCTTTCTCAGTTTCAGAGGGTAGATTTCCCCGTGTTGCTTTTTCCCCAGGTCTCCACGCACTTCCTTTTATTTTTCCTTAAAAATTGCCACCTGAGCTAGCCTCTGTTGCCCATCTTCGTCGGTTTCAGAGGGTAGATTTCTCACTGTTGCTTTTTTGCCAGGTCTGCACGCCCTTGTGTTTTTTTTCTGCTTAAAGGTTGCAACCTGAGCTAGCTTCTTTTGCCCATGTTCCTCAGTTTCAGAGGGTGGATTTCTCCGTGTTGCTTTTTCCCCAGGCCTCCACGCCCTTGTGTGTTTCTTTTGCTTAACGATTGCCACCTGAGCTAGCCTCTGTTGCCCATCTTCGTCCGTTTCAGAGGGTGGATTTCTCAGTGTTGCCTTTTCCCCAGCTCCCCACGCCCTTGTGTGTTTCTTTTGCTTAAAGATTGCCACCTGAAGCCAGCCTCTCTTGCCCATCTTCCTCAGTTTCAGAGGGTAGATATTTCAGGGTTGCTTTTTCCCCAGGTCTCCACGCCTTTGTGTTTTGTTTTTGCTTAACGAGTGCCACCTGAGCTAGCCTCTCTTGCCCATGTTCCTCAGTTTCAGAGGGTAGATATTTCAGGGTTGCTTTGTCCCCAGGGCTCCACGCCTTTGTGCTTTGTTTTTGCTTAAGGATTGCCACCTGAGGTAGCCTCTCTTGCCCATCTTCCTCAGTTTCAGAGGGTGGATTTCTCCGTGTTGCTTTTTCCCCAGGTCTCCACGCCCTTGTGTGTTTCTTTTGCTTAAAGATTGCCACCTGAGCTAGCCTCTGTTGCCCATCTTCCTCAGTTTCAGAGGGTAGATATTTCAGGGTTGCTTTTTCCCCAGGTCTCCACGCCTTTGTGTTTTGTTTTTGCTTAACGAGTGCCACCTGAGCTAGCCTCTCTTGCCCATGTTCCTCAGTTTCAGAGGGTAGATATTTCAGGGTTGCTTTGTCCCCAGGGCTCCACGCCTTTGTGCTTTGTTTTTGCTTAAGGATTGCCACCTGAGGTAGCCTCTGTTGCCCATCTTAGTCCGTTTCAGAGGGTGGATTTCTCAGTGTTGCCTTTTCGCCAGCTCCCCACGCCCTTGTGTGTTTCTTTTGCTTAAAGATTGTCACCTGAGCTAGGCACTGTTGCCCTGCTTCTTCAGTTTCAGAGGGTACCTTTTTCAGGGTTGCTTTTTGACCGGCTCTCCTCGCCATTGTATTTTTTTATTTTATTTTTTATGCTTAAAGATTGCCACCTGAGCTAGCCTCTGTTGCCCATCTTCGTCCGTTTCAGAGGGTGGATTTCTCAGTGTTGCCTTTTCGCCAGCTCCCCACGCCCTTGTGTGTTTCTTTTGCTTAAAGATTGTCACCTGAGCTAGGCACTGTTGCCCTGCTTCCTCAGTTTCAGAGGGTACCTTTTTCAGGGTTGCTTTTTGACCGGCTCTCCTCGCCATTGTATTTTTTTATTTTATTTTTTTTTGCTTAAAGATTGCCACCTGAGCTAGCCTCTGTTGCGCTTCTTTCTCAGTTTCAGAGGGTAGATTTCCCCGTGTTGCTTTTTCCCCAGGTCTCCACGCACTTCCTTTTATTTTTCCTTAAAAATTGCCACCTGAGCTAGCCTCTGTTGCCCATCTTCGTCGGTTTCAGAGGGTAGATTTCTCACTGTTGCTTTTTTGCCAGGTCTGCACGCCCTTGTGTTTTTTTTCTGCTTAAAGGTTGCAACCTGAGCTAGCTTCTTTTGCCCATGTTCCTCAGTTTCAGAGGGTGGATTTCTCCGTGTTGCTTTTTCCCCAGGCCTCCACGCCCTTGTGTGTTTCTTTTGCTTAACGATTGCCACCTGAGCTAGCCTCTGTTGCCCATCTTCGTCCGTTTCAGAGGGTGGATTTCTCAGTGTTGCCTTTTCGCCAGCTCCCCACGCCCTTGTGTGTTTCTTTTGCTTAAAGATTGCCACCTGAAGCCAGCCTCTCTTGCCCATCTTCCTCAGTTTCAGAGGGTAGATATTTCAGGGTTGCTTTTTCCCCAGGTCTCCACGCCTTTGTGTTTTGTTTTTGCTTAACGAGTGCCACCTGAGCTAGCCTCTCTTGCCCATGTTCCTCAGTTTCAGAGGGTAGATATTTCAGGGTTGCTTTGTCCCCAGGGCTCCACGCCTTTGTGCTTTGTTTTTGCTTAAGGATTGCCACCTGAGGTAGCCTCTGTTGCCCATCTTAGTCCGTTTCAGAGGGTGGATTTCTCAGTGTTGCCTTTTCGCCAGCTCCCCACGCCCTTGTGTGTTTCTTTTGCTTAAAGATTGTCACCTGAGCTAGGCACTGTTGCCCTGCTTCCTCAGTTTCAGAGGGTACCTTTTTCAGGGTTGCTTTTTGACCGGCTCTCCTCGCCATTGTATTTTTTTATTTTATTTTTTTTGCTTAAAGATTGCCACCTGAGCTAGCCTCTGTTGCCCATCTTCGTCCGTTTCAGAGGGTGGATTTCTCAGTGTTGCCTTTTCGCCAGCTCCCCACGCCCTTGTGTGTTTCTTTTGCTTAAAGATTGCCACCTGAAGCCAGCCTCTCTTGCCCATCTTCCTCAGTTTCAGAGGGTAGATATTTCAGGGTTGCTTTTTCCCCAGGTCTCCACGCCTTTGTGTTTTGTTTTTGCTTAACGAGTGCCACCTGAGCTAGCCTCTCTTGCCCATGTTCCTCAGTTTCAGAGGGTAGATATTTCAGGGTTGCTATGTCCCCAGGGCTCCACGCCTTTGTGCTTTGTTTTTGCTTAAGGATTGCCACCTGAGGTAGCCTCTCTTGCCCATCTTCCTCAGTTTCAGAGGGTGGATTTCTCCGTCTTGCTTTTTCCCCAGGTCTCCACGCCCTTGTGTGTTTCTTTTGCTTAAAGATTGCCACCTGAGCTAGCCTCTGTTGCCCATCTTCGTCCGTTTCAGAGGGTGGATTTCTCAGTGTTGCCTTTTCGCCAGCTCCCCACGCCCTTGTGTGTTTCTTTTGCTTAAAGATTGTCACCTGAGCTAGGCACTGTTGCCCTGCTTCCTCAGTTTCAGAGGGTACCTTTTTCAGGGTTGCTTTTTGACCGGCTCTCCTCGCCATTGTATTTTTTTATTTTATTTTTTTTGCTTAAAGATTGCCACCTGAGCTAGCCTCTGTTGCCCATCTTCGTCCGTTTCAGAGGGTGGATTTCTCAGTGTTGCCTTTTCGCCAGCTCCCCACGCCCTTGTGTGTTTCTTTTGCTTAAAGATTGTCACCTGAGCTAGGCACTGTTGCCCTGCTTCTTCAGTTTCAGAGGGTACCTTTTTCAGGGTTGCTTTTTGACCGGCTCTCCTCGCCATTGTATTTTTTTATTTTATTTTTTTTGCTTAAAGATTGCCACCTGAGCTAGCCTCTGTTGCCCATCTTCGTCCGTTTCAGAGGGTGGATTTCTCAGTGTTGCCTTTTCGCCAGCTCCCCACGCCCTTGTGTGTTTCTTTTGCTTAAAGATTGTCACCTGAGCTAGGCACTGTTGCCCTGCTTCCTCAGTTTCAGAGGGTACCTTTTTCAGGGTTGCTTTTTGACCGGCTCTCCTCGCCATTGTATTTTTTTATTTTATTTTTTTTTGCTTAAAGATTGCCACCTGAGCTAGCCTCTGTTGCGCTTCTTTCTCAGTTTCAGAGGGTAGATTTCCCCGTGTTGCTTTTTCCCCAGGTCTCCACGCACTTCCTTTTATTTTTCCTTAAAAATTGCCACCTGAGCTAGCCTCTGTTGCCCATCTTCGTCGGTTTCAGAGGGTAGATTTCTCACTGTTGCTTTTTTGCCAGGTCTGCACGCCCTTGTGTTTTTTTTCTGCTTAAAGGTTGCAACCTGAGCTAGCTTCTTTTGCCCATGTTCCTCAGTTTCAGAGGGTGGATTTCTCCGTGTTGCTTTTTCCCCAGGCCTCCACGCCCTTGTGTGTTTCTTTTGCTTAACGATTGCCACCTGAGCTAGCCTCTGTTGCCCATCTTCGTCCGTTTCAGAGGGTGGATTTCTCAGTGTTGCCTTTTCCCCAGCTCCCCACGCCCTTGTGTGTTTCTTTTGCTTAAAGATTGCCACCTGAAGCCAGCCTCTCTTGCCCATCTTCCTCAGTTTCAGAGGGTAGATATTTCAGGGTTGCTTTTTCCCCAGGTCTCCACGCCTTTGTGTTTTGTTTTTGCTTAACGAGTGCCACCTGAGCTAGCCTCTCTTGCCCATGTTCCTCAGTTTCAGAGGGTAGATATTTCAGGGTTGCTTTGTCCCCAGGGCTCCACGCCTTTGTGCTTTGTTTTTGCTTAAGGATTGCCACCTGAGGTAGCCTCTCTTGCCCATCTTCCTCAGTTTCAGAGGGTGGATTTCTCCGTGTTGCTTTTTCCCCAGGTCTCCACGCCCTTGTGTGTTTCTTTTGCTTAAAGATTGCCACCTGAGCTAGCCTCTGTTGCCCATCTTCCTCAGTTTCAGAGGGTAGATATTTCAGGGTTGCTTTTTCCCCAGGTCTCCACGCCTTTGTGTTTTGTTTTTGCTTAACGAGTGCCACCTGAGCTAGCCTCTCTTGCCCATGTTCCTCAGTTTCAGAGGGTAGATATTTCAGGGTTGCTTTGTCCCCAGGGCTCCACGCCTTTGTGCTTTGTTTTTGCTTAAGGATTGCCACCTGAGGTAGCCTCTGTTGCCCATCTTAGTCCGTTTCAGAGGGTGGATTTCTCAGTGTTGCCTTTTCGCCAGCTCCCCACGCCCTTGTGTGTTTCTTTTGCTTAAAGATTGTCACCTGAGCTAGGCACTGTTGCCCTGCTTCTTCAGTTTCAGAGGGTACCTTTTTCAGGGTTGCTTTTTGACCGGCTCTCCTCGCCATTGTATTATTTTATTTTATTTTTTTTGCTTAAAGATTGCCACCTGAGCTAGCCTCTGTTGCCCATCTTCGTCCGTTTCAGAGGGTGGATTTCTCAGTGTTGCCTTTTCGCCAGCTCCCCACGCCCTTGTGTGTTTCTTTTGCTTAAAGATTGTCACCTGAGCTAGGCACTGTTGCCCTGCTTCCTCAGTTTCAGAGGGTACCTTTTTCAGGGTTGCTTTTTGACCGGCTCTCCTCGCCATTGTATTTTTTTATTTTATTTTTTTTTGCTTAAAGATTGCCACCTGAGCTAGCCTCTGTTGCGCTTCTTTCTCAGTTTCAGAGGGTAGATTTCCCCGTGTTGCTTTTTCCCCAGGTCTCCACGCACTTCCTTTTATTTTTCCTTAAAAATTGCCACCTGAGCTAGCCTCTGTTGCCCATCTTCGTCGGTTTCAGAGGGTAGATTTCTCACTGTTGCTTTTTTGCCAGGTCTGCACGCCCTTGTGTTTTTTTTCTGCTTAAAGGTTGCAACCTGAGCTAGCTTCTTTTGCCCATGTTCCTCAGTTTCAGAGGGTGGATTTCTCCGTGTTGCTTTTTCCCCAGGCCTCCACGCCCTTGTGTGTTTCTTTTGCTTAACGATTGCCACCTGAGCTAGCCTCTGTTGCCCATCTTCGTCCGTTTCAGAGGGTGGATTTCTCAGTGTTGCCTTTTCGCCAGCTCCCCACGCCCTTGTGTGTTTCTTTTGCTTAAAGATTGCCACCTGAAGCCAGCCTCTCTTGCCCATCTTCCTCAGTTTCAGAGGGTAGATATTTCAGGGTTGCTTTTTCCCCAGGTCTCCACGCCTTTGTGTTTTGTTTTTGCTTAACGAGTGCCACCTGAGCTAGCCTCTCTTGCCCATGTTCCTCAGTTTCAGAGGGTAGATATTTCAGGGTTGCTTTGTCCCCAGGGCTCCACGCCTTTGTGCTTTGTTTTTGCTTAAGGATTGCCACCTGAGGTAGCCTCTGTTGCCCATCTTCGTCCGTTTCAGAGGGTGGATTTCTCAGTGTTGCCTTTTCGCCAGCTCCCCACGCCCTTGTGTGTTTCTTTTGCTTAAAGATTGTCACCTGAGCTAGGCACTGTTGCCCTGCTTCCTCAGTTTCAGAGGGTACCTTTTTCAGGGTTGCTTTTTGACCGGCTCTCCTCGCCATTGTATTTTTTTATTTTATTTTTTTTGCTTAAAGATTGCCACCTGAGCTAGCCTCTGTTGCCCATCTTCGTCCGTTTCAGAGGGTGGATTTCTCAGTGTTGCCTTTTCGCCAGCTCCCCACGCCCTTGTGTGTTTCTTTTGCTTAAAGATTGTCACCTGAGCTAGGCACTGTTGCCCTGCTTCTTCAGTTTCAGAGGGTGCCTTTTTCAGGGTTGCTTTTTGACCGGGTCTCCTCGCCATTGTATTTTTTTATTTTATTTTTTTTGCTTAAAGATTGCCACCTGAGCTAGCCTCTGTTGCCCATCTTCGTCCGTTTCAGAGGGTGGATTTCTCAGTGTTGCCTTTTCGCCAGCTCCCCACGCCCTTGTGTGTTTCTTTTGCTTAAAGATTGTCACCTGAGCTAGGCACTGTTGCCCATCTTCCTCAGTTTCAGAGGGTACCTTTTTCAGGGTTGCTTTTTCCCCAGGTCTCCACGCCTTTGTGTTTTGTTTTTGCTTAACGAGTGCCACCTGAGCTAGCCTCTCTTGCCCATGTTCCTCAGTTTCAGAGGGTAGATATTTCAGGGTTGCTATGTCCCCAGGGCTCCACGCCTTTGTGCTTTGTTTTTGCTTAAGGATTGCCACCTGAGGTAGCCTCTCTTGCCCATCTTCCTCAGTTTCAGAGGGTGGATTTCTCCGTCTTGCTTTTTCCCCAGGTCTCCACGCCCTTGTGTGTTTCTTTTGCTTAAAGATTGCCACCTGAGCTAGCCTCTGTTGCCCATCTTCGTCCGTTTCAGAGGGTGGATTTCTCAGTGTTGCCTTTTCGCCAGCTCCCCACGCCCTTGTGTGTTTCTTTTGCTTAAAGATTGTCACCTGAGCTAGGCACTGTTGCCCTGCTTCCTCAGTTTCAGAGGGTACCTTTTTCAGGGTTGCTTTTTGACCGGCTCTCCTCGCCATTGTATTTTTTTATTTTATTTTTTTTGCTTAAAGATTGCCACCTGAGCTAGCCTCTGTTGCCCATCTTCGTCCGTTTCAGAGGGTGGATTTCTCAGTGTTGCCTTTTCGCCAGCTCCCCACGCCCTTGTGTGTTTCTTTTGCTTAAAGATTGTCACCTGAGCTAGGCACTGTTGCCCTGCTTCTTCAGTTTCAGAGGGTACCTTTTTCAGGGTTGCTTTTTGACCGGCTCTCCTCGCCATTGTATTTTTTTATTTTATTTTTTTTGCTTAAAGATTGCCACCTGAGCTAGCCTCTGTTGCCCATCTTCGTCCGTTTCAGAGGGTGGATTTCTCAGTGTTGCCTTTTCGCCAGCTCCCCACGCCCTTGTGTGTTTCTTTTGCTTAAAGATTGTCACCTGAGCTAGGCACTGTTGCCCTGCTTCCTCAGTTTCAGAGGGTACCTTTTTCAGGGTTGCTTTTTGACCGGCTCTCCTCGCCATTGTATTTTTTTATTTTATTTTTTTTTGCTTAAAGATTGCCACCTGAGCTAGCCTCTGTTGCGCTTCTTTCTCAGTTTCAGAGGGTAGATTTCCCCGTGTTGCTTTTTCCCCAGGTCTCCACGCACTTCCTTTTATTTTTCCTTAAAAATTGCCACCTGAGCTAGCCTCTGTTGCCCATCTTCGTCGGTTTCAGAGGGTAGATTTCTCACTGTTGCTTTTTTGCCAGGTCTGCACGCCCTTGTGTTTTTTTTCTGCTTAAAGGTTGCAACCTGAGCTAGCTTCTTTTGCCCATGTTCCTCAGTTTCAGAGGGTGGATTTCTCCGTGTTGCTTTTTCCCCAGGCCTCCACGCCCTTGTGTGTTTCTTTTGCTTAACGATTGCCACCTGAGCTAGCCTCTGTTGCCCATCTTCGTCCGTTTCAGAGGGTGGATTTCTCAGTGTTGCCTTTTCCCCAGCTCCCCACGCCCTTGTGTGTTTCTTTTGCTTAAAGATTGCCACCTGAAGCCAGCCTCTCTTGCCCATCTTCCTCAGTTTCAGAGGGTAGATATTTCAGGGTTGCTTTTTCCCCAGGTCTCCACGCCTTTGTGTTTTGTTTTTGCTTAACGAGTGCCACCTGAGCTAGCCTCTCTTGCCCATGTTCCTCAGTTTCAGAGGGTAGATATTTCAGGGTTGCTTTGTCCCCAGGGCTCCACGCCTTTGTGCTTTGTTTTTGCTTAAGGATTGCCACCTGAGGTAGCCTCTCTTGCCCATCTTCCTCAGTTTCAGAGGGTGGATTTCTCCGTGTTGCTTTTTCCCCAGGTCTCCACGCCCTTGTGTGTTTCTTTTGCTTAAAGATTGCCACCTGAGCTAGCCTCTGTTGCCCATCTTCCTCAGTTTCAGAGGGTAGATATTTCAGGGTTGCTTTTTCCCCAGGTCTCCACGCCTTTGTGTTTTGTTTTTGCTTAACGAGTGCCACCTGAGCTAGCCTCTCTTGCCCATGTTCCTCAGTTTCAGAGGGTAGATATTTCAGGGTTGCTTTGTCCCCAGGGCTCCACGCCTTTGTGCTTTGTTTTTGCTTAAGGATTGCCACCTGAGGTAGCCTCTGTTGCCCATCTTAGTCCGTTTCAGAGGGTGGATTTCTCAGTGTTGCCTTTTCGCCAGCTCCCCACGCCCTTGTGTGTTTCTTTTGCTTAAAGATTGTCACCTGAGCTAGGCACTGTTGCCCTGCTTCTTCAGTTTCAGAGGGTACCTTTTTCAGGGTTGCTTTTTGACCGGCTCTCCTCGCCATTGTATTTTTTTATTTTATTTTTTTTGCTTAAAGATTGCCACCTGAGCTAGCCTCTGTTGCCCATCTTCGTCCGTTTCAGAGGGTGGATTTCTCAGTGTTGCCTTTTCGCCAGCTCCCCACGCCCTTGTGTGT
Organism: Equus asinus; assembly: GCF_041296235.1. Classification (NCBI taxonomy): domain Eukaryota; kingdom Metazoa; phylum Chordata; class Mammalia; order Perissodactyla; family Equidae; genus Equus; species Equus asinus. Next base: position 79,319 of record NW_027225051.1, read on the forward strand.
TTCTTTTGCTTAAAGATTGTCACCTGAGCTAGGCACTGTTGCCCTGCTTCCTCAGTTTCAGAGGGTACCTTTTTCAGGGTTGCTTTTTGACCGGCTCTCCTCGCCATTGTATTTTTTTATTTTATTTTTTTTTGCTTAAAGATTGCCACCTGAGCTAGCCTCTGTTGCGCTTCTTTCTCAGTTTCAGAGGGTAGATTTCCCCGTGTTGCTTTTTCCCCAGGTCTCCACGCACTTCCTTTTATTTTTCCTTAAAAATTGCCACCTGAGCTAGCCTCTGTTGCCCATCTTCGTCGGTTTCAGAGGGTAGATTTCTCACTGTTGCTTTTTTGCCAGGTCTGCACGCCCTTGTGTTTTTTTTCTGCTTAAAGGTTGCAACCTGAGCTAGCTTCTTTTGCCCATGTTCCTCAGTTTCAGAGGGTGGATTTCTCCGTGTTGCTTTTTCCCCAGGCCTCCACGCCCTTGTGTGTTTCTTTTGCTTAACGATTGCCACCTGAGCTAGCCTCTGTTGCCCATCTTCGTCCGTTTCAGAGGGTGGATTTCTCAGTGTTGCCTTTTCGCCAGCTCCCCACGCCCTTGTGTGTTTCTTTTGCTTAAAGATTGCCACCTGAAGCCAGCCTCTCTTGCCCATCTTCCTCAGTTTCAGAGGGTAGATATTTCAGGGTTGCTTTTTCCCCAGGTCTCCACGCCTTTGTGTTTTGTTTTTGCTTAACGAGTGCCACCTGAGCTAGCCTCTCTTGCCCATGTTCCTCAGTTTCAGAGGGTAGATATTTCAGGGTTGCTATGTCCCCAGGGCTCCACGCCTTTGTGCTTTGTTTTTGCTTAAGGATTGCCACCTGAGGTAGCCTCTCTTGCCCATCTTCCTCAGTTTCAGAGGGTGGATTTCTCCGTGTTGCTTTTTCCCCAGGTCTCCACGCCCTTGTGTGTTTCTTTTGCTTAAAGATTGCCACCTGAGCTAGCCTCTGTTGCCCATCTTCGTCCGTTTCAGAGGGTGGATTTCTCAGTGTTGCCTTTTCGCCAGCTCCCCACGCCCTTGTGTGTTTCTTTTGCTTAAAGATTGTCACCTGAGCTAGGCACTGTTGCCCTGCTTCCTCAGTTTCAGAGGGTACCTTTTTCAGGGTTGCTTTTTGACCGGCTCTCCTCGCCATTGTATTTTTTTATTTTATTTTTTTTGCTTAAAGATTGCCACCTGAGCTAGCCTCTGTTGCCCATCTTCGTCCGTTTCAGAGGGTGGATTTCTCAGTGTTGCCTTTTCGCCAGCTCCCCACGCCCTTGTGTGTTTCTTTTGCTTAAAGATTGTCACCTGAGCTAGGCACTGTTGCCCTGCTTCTTCAGTTTCAGAGGGTGCCTTTTTCAGGGTTGCTTTTTGACCGGGTCTCCTCGCCATTGTATTTTTTTATTTTATTTTTTTTGCTTAAAGATTGCCACCTGAGCTAGCCTCTGTTGCCCATCTTCGTCCGTTTCAGAGGGTGGATTTCTCAGTGTTGCCTTTTCGCCAGCTCCCCACGCCCTTGTGTGTTTCTTTTGCTTAAAGATTGTCACCTGAGCTAGGCACTGTTGCCCTGCTTCCTCAGTTTCAGAGGGTACCTTTTTCAGGGTTGCTTTTTGACCGGCTCTCCTCGCCATTGTATTTTTTTATTTTATTTTTTTTTGCTTAAAGATTGCCACCTGAGCTAGCCTCTGTTGCGCTTCTTTCTCAGTTTCAGAGGGTAGATTTCCCCGTGTTGCTTTTTCCCCAGGTCTCCACGCACTTCCTTTTATTTTTCCTTAAAAATTGCCACCTGAGCTAGCCTCTGTTGCCCATCTTCGTCGGTTTCAGAGGGTAGATTTCTCACTGTTGCTTTTTTGCCAGGTCTGCACGCCCTTGTGTTTTTTTTCTGCTTAAAGGTTGCAACCTGAGCTAGCTTCTTTTGCCCATGTTCCTCAGTTTCAGAGGGTGGATTTCTCCGTGTTGCTTTTTCCCCAGGCCTCCACGCCCTTGTGTGTTTCTTTTGCTTAACGATTGCCACCTGAGCTAGCCTCTGTTGCCCATCTTCGTCCGTTTCAGAGGGTGGATTTCTCAGTGTTGCCTTTTCGCCAGCTCCCCACGCCCTTGTGTGTTTCTTTTGCTTAAAGATTGCCACCTGAAGCCAGCCTCTCTTGCCCATCTTCCTCAGTTTCAGAGGGTAGATATTTCAGGGTTGCTTTTTCCCCAGGTCTCCACGCCTTTGTGTTTTGTTTTTGCTTAACGAGTGCCACCTGAGCTAGCCTCTCTTGCCCATGTTCCTCAGTTTCAGAGGGTAGATATTTCAGGGTTGCTTTGTCCCCAGGGCTCCACGCCTTTGTGCTTTGTTTTTGCTTAAGGATTGCCACCTGAGGTAGCCTCTCTTGCCCATCTTCCTCAGTTTCAGAGGGTGGATTTCTCCGTGTTGCTTTTTCCCCAGGTCTCCACGCCCTTGTGTGTTTCTTTTGTTTAAAGATTGCCACCTGAGCTAGCCTCTGTTGCCCATCTTCCTCAGTTTCAGAGGGTAGATATTTCAGGGTTGCTTTTTCCCCAGGTCTCCACGCCTTTGTGTTTTGTTTTTGCTTAACGAGTGCCACCTGAGCTAGCCTCTCTTGCCCATGTTCCTCAGTTTCAGAGGGTAGATATTTCAGGGTTGCTTTGTCCCCAGGGCTCCACGCCTTTGTGCTTTGTTTTTGCTTAAGGATTGCCACCTGAGGTAGCCTCTGTTGCCCATCTTAGTCCGTTTCAGAGGGTGGATTTCTCAGTGTTGCCTTTTCGCCAGCTCCCCACGCCCTTGTGTGTTTCTTTTGCTTAAAGATTGTCACCTGAGCTAGGCACTGTTGCCCTGCTTCTTCAGTTTCAGAGGGTACCTTTTTCAGGGTTGCTTTTTGACCGGCTCTCCTCGCCATTGTATTTTTTTATTTTATTTTTTTTGCTTAAAGATTGCCACCTGAGCTAGCCTCTGTTGCCCATCTTCGTCCGTTTCAGAGGGTGGATTTCTCAGTGTTGCCTTTTCGCCAGCTCCCCACGCCCTTGTGTGTTTCTTTTGCTTAAAGATTGTCACCTGAGCTAGGCACTGTTGCCCTGCTTCCTCAGTTTCAGAGGGTACCTTTTTCAGGGTTGCTTTTTGACCGGCTCTCCTCGCCATTGTATTTTTTTATTTTATTTTTTTTTGCTTAAAGATTGCCACCTGAGCTAGCCTCTGTTGCGCTTCTTTCTCAGTTTCAGAGGGTAGATTTCCCCGTGTTGCTTTTTCCCCAGGTCTCCACGCACTTCCTTTTATTTTTCCTTAAAAATTGCCACCTGAGCTAGCCTCTGTTGCCCATCTTCGTCGGTTTCAGAGGGTAGATTTCTCACTGTTGCTTTTTTGCCAGGTCTGCACGCCCTTGTGTTTTTTTTCTGCTTAAAGGTTGCAACCTGAGCTAGCTTCTTTTGCCCATGTTCCTCAGTTTCAGAGGGTGGATTTCTCCGTGTTGCTTTTTCCCCAGGCCTCCACGCCCTTGTGTGTTTCTTTTGCTTAACGATTGCCACCTGAGCTAGCCTCTGTTGCCCATCTTCGTCCGTTTCAGAGGGTGGATTTCTCAGTGTTGCCTTTTCGCCAGCTCCCCACGCCCTTGTGTGTTTCTTTTGCTTAAAGATTGCCACCTGAAGCCAGCCTCTCTTGCCCATCTTCCTCAGTTTCAGAGGGTAGATATTTCAGGGTTGCTTTTTCCCCAGGTCTCCACGCCTTTGTGTTTTGTTTTTGCTTAACGAGTGCCACCTGAGCTAGCCTCTCTTGCCCATGTTCCTCAGTTTCAGAGGGTAGATATTTCAGGGTTGCTTTGTCCCCAGGGCTCCACGCCTTTGTGCTTTGTTTTTGCTTAAGGATTGCCACCTGAGGTAGCCTCTGTTGCCCATCTTCGTCCGTTTCAGAGGGTGGATTTCTCAGTGTTGCCTTTTCGCCAGCTCCCCACGCCCTTGTGTGTTTCTTTTGCTTAAAGATTGTCACCTGAGCTAGGCACTGTTGCCCTGCTTCCTCAGTTTCAGAGGGTACCTTTTTCAGGGTTGCTTTTTGACCGGCTCTCCTCGCCATTGTATTTTTTTATTTTATTTTTTTTGCTTAAAGATTGCCACCTGAGCTAGCCTCTGTTGCCCATCTTCGTCCGTTTCAGAGGGTGGATTTCTCAGTGTTGCCTTTTCGCCAGCTCCCCACGCCCTTGTGTGTTTCTTTTGCTTAAAGATTGTCACCTGAGCTAGGCACTGTTGCCCTGCTTCTTCAGTTTCAGAGGGTGCCTTTTTCAGGGTTGCTTTTTGACCGGGTCTCCTCGCCATTGTATTTTTTTATTTTATTTTTTTTGGTTAAAGATTGCCACCTGAGCTAGCCTCTGTTGCCCATCTTCGTCCGTTTCAGAGGGTGGATTTCTCAGTGTTGCCTTTTCGCCAGCTCCCCACGCCCTTGTGTGTTTCTTTTGCTTAAAGATTGTCACCTGAGCTAGGCACTGTTGCCCTGCTTCCTCAGTTTCAGAGGGTACCTTTTTCAGGGTTGCTTTTTGACCGGCTCTCCTCGCCATTGTATTTTTTTATTTTATTTTTTTTTGCTTAAAGATTGCCACCTGAGCTAGCCTCTGTTGCGCTTCTTTCTCAGTTTCAGAGGGTAGATTTCCCCGTGTTGCTTTTTCCCCAGGTCTCCACGCACTTCCTTTTATTTTTCCTTAAAAATTGCCACCTGAGCTAGCCTCTGTTGCCCATCTTCGTCGGTTTCAGAGGGTAGATTTCTCACTGTTGCTTTTTTGCCAGGTCTGCACGCCCTTGTGTTTTTTTTCTGCTTAAAGGTTGCAACCTGAGCTAGCTTCTTTTGCCCATGTTCCTCAGTTTCAGAGGGTGGATTTCTCCGTGTTGCTTTTTCCCCAGGCCTCCACGCCCTTGTGTGTTTCTTTTGCTTAACGATTGCCACCTGAGCTAGCCTCTGTTGCCCATCTTCGTCCGTTTCAGAGGGTGGATTTCTCAGTGTTGCCTTTTCGCCAGCTCCCCACGCCCTTGTGTGTTTCTTTTGCTTAAAGATTGCCACCTGAAGCCAGCCTCTCTTGCCCATCTTCCTCAGTTTCAGAGGGTAGATATTTCAGGGTTGCTTTTTCCCCAGGTCTCCACGCCTTTGTGTTTTGTTTTTGCTTAACGAGTGCCACCTGAGCTAGCCTCTCTTGCCCATGTTCCTCAGTTTCAGAGGGTAGATATTTCAGGGTTGCTTTGTCCCCAGGGCTCCACGCCTTTGTGCTTTGTTTTTGCTTAAGGATTGCCACCTGAGGTAGCCTCTCTTGCCCATCTTCCTCAGTTTCAGAGGGTGGATTTCTCCGTGTTGCTTTTTCCCCAGGTCTCCACGCCCTTGTGTGTTTCTTTTGCTTAAAGATTGCCACCTGAGCTAGCCTCTGTTGCCCATCTTCCTCAGTTTCAGAGGGTAGATATTTCAGGGTTGCTTTTTCCCCAGGTCTCCACGCCTTTGTGTTTTGTTTTTGCTTAACGAGTGCCACCTGAGCTAGCCTCTCTTGCCCATGTTCCTCAGTTTCAGAGGGTAGATATTTCAGGGTTGCTTTGTCCCCAGGGCTCCACGCCTTTGTGCTTTGTTTTTGCTTAAGGATTGCCACCTGAGGTAGCCTCTGTTGCCCATCTTAGTCCGTTTCAGAGGGTGGATTTCTCAGTGTTGCCTTTTCGCCAGCTCCCCACGCCCTTGTGTGTTTCTTTTGCTTAAAGATTGTCACCTGAGCTAGGCACTGTTGCCCTGCTTCTTCAGTTTCAGAGGGTACCTTTTTCAGGGTTGCTTTTTGACCGGCTCTCCTCGCCATTGTATTTTTTTATTTTATTTTTTTTGCTTAAAGATTGCCACCTGAGCTAGCCTCTGTTGCCCATCTTCGTCCGTTTCAGAGGGTGGATTTCTCAGTGTTGCCTTTTCGCCAGCTCCCCACGCCCTTGTGTGTTTCTTTTGCTTAAAGATTGTCACCTGAGCTAGGCACTGTTGCCCTGCTTCCTCAGTTTCAGAGGGTACCTTTTTCAGGGTTGCTTTTTGACCGGCTCTCCTCGCCATTGTATTTTTTTATTTTATTTTTTTTTGCTTAAAGATTGCCACCTGAGCTAGCCTCTGTTGCGCTTCTTTCTCAGTTTCAGAGGGTAGATTTCCCCGTGTTGCTTTTTCCCCAGGTCTCCACGCACTTCCTTTTATTTTTCCTTAAAAATTGCCACCTGAGCTAGCCTCTGTTGCCCATCTTCGTCGGTTTCAGAGGGTAGATTTCTCACTGTTGCTTTTTTGCCAGGTCTGCACGCCCTTGTGTTTTTTTTCTGCTTAAAGGTTGCAACCTGAGCTAGCTTCTTTTGCCCATGTTCCTCAGTTTCAGAGGGTGGATTTCTCCGTGTTGCTTTTTCCCCAGGCCTCCACGCCCTTGTGTGTTTCTTTTGCTTAACGATTGCCACCTGAGGTAGCCTCTGTTGCCCATCTTCGTCCGTTTCAGAGGGTGGATTTCTCAGTGTTGCCTTTTCGCCAGCTCCCCACGCCCTTGTGTGTTTCTTTTGCTTAAAGATTGCCACCTGAAGCCAGCCTCTCTTGCCCATCTTCCTCAGTTTCAGAGGGTAGATATTTCAGGGTTGCTTTTTCCCCAGGTCTCCACGCCTTTGTGTTTTGTTTTTGCTTAACGAGTGCCACCTGAGCTAGCCTCTCTTGCCCATGTTCCTCAGTTTCAGAGGGTAGATATTTCAGGGTTGCTTTGTCCCCAGGGCTCCACGCCTTTGTGCTTTGTTTTTGCTTAAGGATTGCCACCTGAGGTAGCCTCTGTTGCCCATCTTAGTCCGTTTCAGAGGGTGGATTTCTCAGTGTTGCCTTTTCGCCAGCTCCCCACGCCCTTGTGTGTTTCTTTTGCTTAAAGATTGTCACCTGAGCTAGGCACTGTTGCCCTGCTTCCTCAGTTTCAGAGGGTACCTTTTTCAGGGTTGCTTTTTGACCGGCTCTCCTCGCCATTGTATTTTTTTATTTTATTTTTTTTGCTTAAAGATTGCCACCTGAGCTAGCCTCTGTTGCCCATCTTCGTCCGTTTCAGAGGGTGGATTTCTCAGTGTTGCCTTTTCGCCAGCTCCCCACGCCCTTGTGTGTTTCTTTTGCTTAAAGATTGTCACCTGAGCTAGGCACTGTTGCCCTGCTTCTTCAGTTTCAGAGGGTGCCTTTTTCAGGGTTGCTTTTTGACCGGGTCTCCTCGCCATTGTATTTTTTTATTTTATTTTTTTTGCTTAAAGATTGCCACCTGAGCTAGCCTCTGTTGCCCATCTTCGTCCGTTTCAGAGGGTGGATTTCTCAGTGTTGCCTTTTCGCCAGCTCCCCACGCCCTTGTGTGTTTCTTTTGCTTAAAGATTGTCACCTGAGCTAGGCACTGTTGCCCTGCTTCCTCAGTTTCAGAGGGTACCTTTTTCAGGGTTGCTTTTTCACCGGGTCTCCTCGCCATTGTATTTTTTTATTTTATTTTTTTTGCTTAAAGATTGCCACGTGAGCTAGCCTCTGTTGCGCTTCTTTCTCAGTTCTAGAGGGTAGATTTCTCCGTGTTGCTTTTTCCCCAGGTCTCCACGCACTTCCTTTTATTTTTCCTTAAAAATTGCCACCTGAGCTAGCCTCTGTTGTCCATCTTCGTCGGTTTCAGAGGGTAGATTTCTCACTGTTGCTTTTTTGCCAGGTCTGCACGCCCTTGTGTTTTTTTTCTGCTTAAAGGTTGCAACCTGAGCTAGCTTCTTTTGCCCATGTCCCTCAGTTTCAGAGGGTGGATTTCTCCGTGTTGCTTTTTCCCCAGGCCTCCACGCCCTTGTGTGTTTCTTTTGCTTAAAGATTGCCACCTGAAGCCAGCCTCTCTTGCCCATCTTCCTCAGTTTCAGAGGGTAGATATTTCAGGGTTGCTTTTTCCCCAGGTCTCCACGCCTTTGTGTTTTGTTTTTGCTTAACGATTGCCACCTGAGCTAGCCTCTCTTGCCCATGTTCCTCAGTTTCAGAGGGTAGATATTTCAGGGTTGCTTTGTCCCCAGGGCTCCACGCCTTTGTGCTTTGTTTTTGCTTAAGGATTGCCACCTGAGGTAGCCTCTCTTGCCCATCTTCCTCAGTTTCAGAGGGTGGATTTCTCCGTGTTGCTTTTTCCCCAGGTCTCCACGCCCTTGTGTGTTTCTTTTGCTTAACGATTGCCACCTGAGCTAGCCTCTGTTGCCCATCTTCGTCCGTTTCAGAGGGTGGATTTCTCAGTGTTGCCTTTTCGCCAGCTCCCCACGCCCTTGTGTGTTTCTTTTGCTTAAAGATTGTCACCTGAGCTAGGCACTGTTGCCCTGCTTCCTCAGTTTCAGAGGGTACCTTTTTCAGGGTTGCTTTTTGACCGGGTCTCCTCGCCATTGTATTTTTTTATCTTATTTTTTTTGCTTAAAGATTGCCACCTGCGCTAGCCTCTGTTGCGCTTCTTTCTCAGTTCTAGAGGGTAGATTTCTCCGTGTTGCTTTTTCCCCAGGTCTCCACGCACTTCCTTTTATTTTTCCTTAAAAATTGCCACCTGAGCTAGCCTCTGTTGTCCATCTTCGTCGGTTTCAGAGGGTAGATTTCTCACTGTTGCTTTTTTGCCAGGTCTGCACGCCCTTGTGTTTTTTTTCTGCTTAAAGGTTGCAACCTGAGCTAGCTTCTTTTGCCCATGTCCCTCAGTTTCAGAGGGTGGATTTCTCCGTGTTGCTTTTTCCCCAGGCCTCCACGCCCTTGTGTGTTTCTTTTGCTTAAAGATTGCCACCTGAAGCCAGCCTCTCTTGCCCATCTTCCTCAGTTTCAGAGGGTAGATATTTCAGGGTTGCTTTTTCCCCAGGTCTCCACGCCTTTGTGTTTTGTTTTTGCTTAACGATTGCCACCTGAGCTAGCCTCTCTTGCCCATGTTCCTCAGTTTCAGAGGGTAGATATTTCAGGGTTGCTTTGTCCCCAGGGCTCCACGCCTTTGTGCTTTGTTTTTGCTTAAGGATTGCCACCTGAGGTAGCCTCTCTTGCCCATCTTCCTCAGTTTCAGAGGGTGGATTTCTCCGTGTTGCTTTTTCCCCAGGTCTCCACGCCCTTGTGTGTTTCTTTTGCTTAAAGATTGCCACCTGAGCTAGCCTCTGTTGCCCATCTTCGTCCGTTTCAGAGGGTGGATTTCTCAGTGTTGCCTTTTCGCCAGCTCCCCACGCCCTTGTGTGTTTCTTTTGCTTAAAGATTGTCACCTGAGCTAGGCACTGTTGCCCTGCTTCCTCAGTTTCAGAGGGTACCTTTTTCAGGGTTGCTTTTTGACCGGGTCTCCTCGCCATTGTATTTTTTATCTTATTTTTTTTGCTTAAAGATTGCCACCTGAGCTAGCCTCTGTTGCGCTTCTTTCTCAGTTCTAGAGGGTAGATTTCTCCGTGTTGCTTTTTCCCCAGGTCTCCACGCACTTCCTTTTATTTTTCCTTAAAAATTGCCACCTGAGCTAGCCTCTGTTGTCCATCTTCGTCGGTTTCAGAGGGTAGATTTCTCACTGTTGCTTTTTTGCCAGGTCTGCACGCCCTTGTGTTTTTTTTCTGCTTAAAGGTTGCAACCTGAGCTAGCTTCTTTTGCCCATGTCCCTCAGTTTCAGAGGGTGGATTTCTCCGTGTTGCTTTTTCCCCAGGCCTCCACGCCCTTGTGTGTTTCTTTTGCTTAAAGATTGCCACCTGAAGCCAGCCTCTCTTGCCCATCTTCCTCAGTTTCAGAGGGTAGATATTTCAGGGTTGCTTTTTCCCCAGGTCTCCACGCCTTTGTGTTTTGTTTTTGCTTAACGATTGCCACCTGAGCTAGCCTCTCTTGCCCATGTTCCTCAGTTTCAGAGGGTAGATATTTCAGGGTTGCTTTGTCCCCAGGGCTCCACGCCTTTGTGCTTTGTTTTTGCTTAAGGATTGCCACCTGAGGTAGCCTCTCTTGCCCATCTTCCTCAGTTTCAGAGGGTGGATTTCTCCGTGTTGCTTTTTCCCCAGGTCTCCACGCACTTCCTTTTATTTTTCCTTAAAAATTGCCACCTGAGCTAGCCTCTGTTGTCCATCTTCGTCGGTTTCAGAGGGTAGATTTCTCACTGTTGCTTTTTTGCCAGGTCTGCACGCCCTTGTGTTTTTTTTCTGCTTAAAGGTTGCAACCTGAGCTAGCTTCTTTTGCCCATGTCCCTCAGTTTCAGAGGGTGGATTTCTCCGTGTTGCTTTTTCCCCAGGCCTCCACGCCCTTGTGTGTTTCTTTTGCTTAAAGATTGCCACCTGAAGCCAGCCTCTCTTGCCCATCTTCCTCAGTTTCAGAGGGTAGATATTTCAGGGTTGCTTTTTCCCCAGGTCTCCACGCCTTTGTGTTTTGTTTTTGCTTAACGAGTGCCACCTGAGCTAGCCTCTCTTGCCCATGTTCCTCAGTTTCAGAGGGTAGATATTTCAGGGTTGCTTTGTCCCCAGGGCTCCACGCCTTTGTGCTTTGTTTTTGCTTAAGGATTGCCACCTGAGGTAGCCTCTCTTGCCCATGTTCCTCAGTTTCAGAGGGTGGATTTCTCCGTGTTGCTTTTTCCCCAGGTCTCCACGCCCTTGTGTGTTTCTTTTGCTTAAAGATTGCCACCTGATCTAGCCTCTGTTGCCCATCTTCGTCCGTTTCAGAGGGTGGATTTCTCAGTGTTGCCTTTTCGCCAGCTCCCCACGCCCTTGTGTGTTTCTTTTGCTTAAAGATTGTCACCTGAGCTAGGCACTGTTGCCCTGCTTCCTCAGTTTCAGAGGGTACCTTTTTCAGGGTTGCTTTTTGACCGGGTCTCCTCGCCATTGTATTTTTTTATTTTATTTTTTTTGCTTAAAGATTGCCACCTGAGCTAGCCTCTGTTGCGCTTCTTTCTCAGTTCTAGAGGGTAGATTTCTCCGTGTTGCTTTTTCCCCAGGTCTCCACGCACTTCCTTTTATTTTTCCTTAAAAATTGCCACCTGAGCTAGCCTCTGTTGTCCATCTTCGTCGGTTTCAGAGGGTAGATTTCTCACTGTTGCTTTTTTGCCAGGTCTGCACGCCCTTGTGTTTTTTTTCTGCTTAAAGGTTGCAACCTGAGCTAGCTTCTTTTGCCCATGTCCCTCAGTTTCAGAGGGTGGATTTCTCCGTGTTGCTTTTTCCCCAGGCCTCCACGCCCTTGTGTGTTTCTTTTGCTTAAAGATTGCCACCTGAAGCCAGCCTCTCTTGCCCATCTTCCTCAGTTTCAGAGGGTAGATATTTCAGGGTTGCTTTTTCCCCAGGTCTCCACGCCTTTGTGTTTTGTTTTTGCTTAACGATTGCCACCTGAGCTAGCCTCTCTTGCCCATGTTCCTCAGTTTCAGAGGGTAGATATTTCAGGGTTGCTATGTCCCCAGGGCTCCACGCCTTTGTGCTTTGTTTTTGCTTAAGGATTGCCACCTGAGGTAGCCTCTCTTGCCCATCTTCCTCAGTTTCAGAGGGTGGATTTCTCCGTGTTGCTTTTTCCCAGGTCTCCACGCACTTCCTTTTATTTTTCCTTAAAAATTGCCACCTGAGCTAGCCTCTGTTGTCCATCTTCGTCGGTTTCAGAGGGTAGATTTCTCACTGTTGCTTTTTTGCCAGGTCTGCACGCCCTTGTGTTTTTTTTCTGCTTAAAGGTTGCAACCTGAGCTAGCTTCTTTTGCCCATGTTCCTCAGTTTCAGAGGGTGGATTTCTCAGTGTTGCCTTTTCCCCAGCTCCCCACGCCCTTGTGTGTTTCTTTTGCTTAAAGATTGCCACCTGAAGCCAGCCTCTCTTGCCCATCTTCCTCAGTTTCAGAGGGTAGATATTTCAGGGTTGCTTTTTCCCCAGGTCTCCACGCCTTTGGGTTTTGTTTTTGCTTAACGAGTGCCACCTGAGCTAGCCTCTCTTGCCCATGTTCCTCAGTTTCAGAGGGTAGATATTTCAGGGTTGCTTTGTCCCCAGGGCTCCACGCCTTTGTGCTTTGTTTTTGCTTAAGGATTGCCACCTGAGGTAGCCTCTCTTGCCCATGTTCCTCAGTTTCAGAGGGTGGATTTCTCCGTGTTGCTTTTTCCCCAGGTCTCCACGCCCTTGTGTGTTTCTTTTGCTTAAAGATTGCCACCTGAGCTAGCCTCTGTTGCCCATCTTCGTCCGTTTCAGAGGGTGGATTTCTCAGTGTTGCCTTTTCGCCAGCTCCCCACGCCCTTGTGTGTTTCTTTTGCTTAAAGATTGTCACCTGAGCTAGGCACTGTTGCCCTGCTTCCTCAGTTTCAGAGGGTACCTTTTTCAGGGTTGCTTTTTGACCGGGTCTCCTCGCCATTGTATTTTTTTATTTTATTTTTTTTGCTTAAAGATTGCCACCTGAGCTAGCCTCTGTTGCGCTTCTTTCTCAGTTCTAGAGGGTAGATTTCTCCGTGTTGCTTTTTCCCCAGGTCTCCACGCACTTCCTTTTATTTTTCCTTAAAAATTGCCACCTGAGCTAGCCTCTGTTGTCCATCTTCGTCGGTTTCAGAGGGTAGATTTCTCACTGTTGCTTTTTTGCCAGGTCTGCACGCCCTTGTGTTTTTTTTCTGCTTAAAGGTTGCAACCTGAGCTAGCTTCTTTTGCCCATGTTCCTCAGTTTCAGAGGGTGGATTTCTCCGTGTTGCTTTTTCCCCAGGCCTCCACGCCCTTGTGTGTTTCTTTTGCTTAACGATTGCCACCTGAGCTAGCCTCTGTTGCCCATCTTCGTCCGTTTCAGAGGGTGGATTTCTCAGTGTTGCCTTTTCCCCAGCTCCCCACGCCCTTGTGTGTTTCTTTTGCTTAAAGATTGCCACCTGAAGCCAGCCTCTCTTGCCCATCTTCCTCAGTTTCAGAGGGTAGATATTTCAGGGTTGCTTTTTCCCCAGGTCTCCACGCCTTTAGGTTTTGTTTTTGCTTAACGAGTGCCACCTGAGCTAGCCTCTCTTGCCCATGTTCCTCAGTTTCAGAGGGTAGATATTTCAGGGTTGCTTTGTCCCCAGGGCTCCACGCCTTTGTGCTTTGTTTTTGCTTAAGGATTGCCACCTGAGGTAGCCTCTCTTGCCCATCTTCCTCAGTTTCAGAGGGTGGATTTCTCCGTGTTGCTTTTTCCCCAGGTCTCCACGCCCTTGTGTGTTTCTTTTGCTTAAAGATTGCCACCTGAGCTAGCCTCTGTTGCCCATCTTCGTCCGTTTCAGAGGGTGGATTTCTCAGTGTTGCCTTTTCGCCAGCTCCCCACGCCCTTGTGTGTTTCTTTTGCTTAAAGATTGTCACCTGAGCTAGGCACTGTTGCCCTGCTTCCTCAGTTTCAGAGGGTACCTTTTTCAGGGTTGCTTTTTCACCGGGTCTCCTCGCCATTGTATTTTTTTATCTTATTTTTTTTGCTTAAAGATTGCCACCTGAGCTAGCCTCTGTTGCGCTTCTTTCTCAGTTCTAGAGGGTAGATTTCTCCGTGTTGCTTTTTCCCCAGGTCTCCACGCACTTCCTTTTATTTTTCCTTAAAAATTGCCACCTGAGCTAGCCTCTGTTGTCCATCTTCGTCGGTTTCAGAGGGTAGATTTCTCACTGTTGCTTTTTTGCCAGGTCTGCACGCCCTTGTGTTTTTTTTCTGCTTAAAGGTTGCAACCTGAGCTAGCTTCTTTTGCCCATGTCCCTCAGTTTCAGAGGGTGGATTTCTCCGTGTTGCTTTTTCCCCAGGCCTCCACGCCCTTGTGTGTTTCTTTTGCTTAAAGATTGCCACCTGAAGCCAGCCTCTCTTGCCCATCTTCCTCAGTTTCAGAGGGTAGATATTTCAGGGTTGCTTTTTCCCCAGGTCTCCACGCCTTTGTGTTTTGTTTTTGCTTAACGATTGCCACCTGAGCTAGCCTCTCTTGCCCATGTTCCTCAGTTTCAGAGGGTAGATATTTCAGGGTTGCTTTGTCCCCAGGGCTCCACGCCTTTGTGCTTTGTTTTTGCTTAAGGATTGCCACCTGAGGTAGCCTCTCTTGCCCATCTTCCTCAGTTTCAGAGGGTGGATTTCTCCGTGTTGCTTTTTCCCCAGGTCTCCACGCCCTTGTGTGTTTCTTTTGCTTAACGATTGCCACCTGAGCTAGCCTCTGTTGCCCATCTTCGTCCGTTTCAGAGGGTGGATTTCTCAGTGTTGCCTTTTCGCCAGCTCCCCACGCCCTTGTGTGTTTCTTTTGCTTAAAGATTGTCACCTGAGCTAGGCACTGTTGCCCTGCTTCCTCAGTTTCAGAGGGTACCTTTTTCAGGGTTGCTTTTTGACCGGGTCTCCTCGCCATTGTATTTTTTTATCTTATTTTTTTTGCTTAAAGATTGCCACCTGAGCTAGCCTCTGTTGCGCTTCTTTCTCAGTTCTAGAGGGTAGATTTCTCCGTGTTGCTTTTTCCCCAGGTCTCCACGCACTTCCTTTTATTTTTCCTTAAAAATTGCCACCTGAGCTAGCCTCTGTTGTCCATCTTCGTCGGTTTCAGAGGGTAGATTTCTCACTGTTGCTTTTTTGCCAGGTCTGCACGCCCTTGTGTTTTTTTTCTGCTTAAAGGTTGCAACCTGAGCTAGCTTCTTTTGCCCATGTCCCTCAGTTTCAGAGGGTGGATTTCTCCGTGTTGCTTTTTCCCCAGGCCTCCACGCCCTTGTGTGTTTCTTTTGCTTAAAGATTGCCACCTGAAGCCAGCCTCTCTTGCCCATCTTCCTCAGTTTCAGAGGGTAGATATTTCAGGGTTGCTTTTTCCCCAGGTCTCCACGCCTTTGTGTTTTGTTTTTGCTTAACGATTGCCACCTGAGCTAGCCTCTCTTGCCCATGTTCCTCAGTTTCAGAGGGTAGATATTTCAGGGTTGCTTTGTCCCCAGGGCTCCACGCCTTTGTGCTTTGTTTTTGCTTAAGGATTGCCACCTGAGGTAGCCTCTCTTGCCCATCTTCCTCAGTTTCAGAGGGTGGATTTCTCCGTGTTGCTTTTTCCCCAGGTCTCCACGCCCTTGTGTGTTTCTTTTGCTTAAAGATTGCCACCTGAGCTAGCCTCTGTTGCCCATCTTCGTCCGTTTCAGAGGGTGGATTTCTCAGTGTTGCCTTTTCGCCAGCTCCCCACGCCCTTGTGTGTTTCTTTTGCTTAAAGATTGTCACCTGAGCTAGGCACTGTTGCCCTGCTTCCTCAGTTTCAGAGGGTACCTTTTTCAGGGTTGCTTTTTGACCGGGTCTCCTCGCCATTGTATTTTTTATCTTATTTTTTTTGCTTAAAGATTGCCACCTGAGCTAGCCTCTGTTGCGCTTCTTTCTCAGTTCTAGAGGGTAGATTTCTCCGTGTTGCTTTTTCCCCAGGTCTCCACGCACTTCCTTTTATTTTTCCTTAAAAATTGCCACCTGAGCTAGCCTCTGTTGTCCATCTTCGTCGGTTTCAGAGGGTAGATTTCTCACTGTTGCTTTTTTGCCAGGTCTGCACGCCCTTGTGTTTTTTTTCTGCTTAAAGGTTGCAACCTGAGCTAGCTTCTTTTGCCCATGTCCCTCAGTTTCAGAGGGTGGATTTCTCCGTGTTGCTTTTTCCCCAGGTCTCCACGCCCTTGTGTGTTTCTTTTGCTTAAAGATTGCCACCTGAAGCCAGCCTCTCTTGCCCATCTTCCTCAGTTTCAGAGGGTAGATATTTCAGGGTTGCTTTTTCCCCAGGTCTCCACGCCCTTGTGTGTTTCTTTTGCTTAAAGATTGTCACCTGAGCTAGGCACTGTTGCCCTGCTTCCTCAGTTTCAGAGGGTACCTTTTTCAGGGTTGCTTTTTGACCGGGTCTCCTCGCCATTGTATTTTTTTATTTTATTTTTTTTGCTTAAAGATTGCCACCTGAGCTAGCCTCTGTTGCGCTTCTTTCTCAGTTCTAGAGGGTAGATTTCTCCGTGTTGCTTTTTCCCCAGGTCTCCACGCACTTCCTTTTATTTTTCCTTAAAAATTGCCACCTGAGCTAGCCTCTGTTGTCCATCTTCGTCGGTTTCAGAGGGTAGATTTCTCACTGTTGCTTTTTTGCCAGGTCTGCACGCCCTTGTGTTTTTTTTCTGCTTAAAGGTTGCAACCTGAGCTAGCTTCTTTTGCCCATGTTCCTCAGTTTCAGAGGGTGGATTTCTCAGTGTTGCCTTTTCCCCAGCTCCCCACGCCCTTGTGTGTTTCTTTTGCTTAAAGATTGCCACCTGAAGCCAGCCTCTCTTGCCCATCTTCCTCAGTTTCAGAGGGTAGATATTTCAGGGTTGCTTTTTCCCCAGGTCTCCACGCCTTTGGGTTTTGTTTTTGCTTAACGAGTGCCACCTGAGCTAGCCTCTCTTGCCCATGTTCCTCAGTTTCAGAGGGTAGATATTTCAGGGTTGCTTTGTCCCCAGGGCTCCACGCCTTTGTGCTTTGTTTTTGCTTAAGGATTGCCACCTGAGGTAGCCTCTCTTGCCCATGTTCCTCAGTTTCAGAGGGTGGATTTCTCCGTGTTGCTTTTTCCCCAGGTCTCCACGCCCTTGTGTGTTTCTTTTGCTTAAAGATTGCCACCTGAGCTAGCCTCTGTTGCCCATCTTCGTCCGTTTCAGAGGGTGGATTTCTCAGTGTTGCCTTTTCGCCAGCTCCCCACGCCCTTGTGTGTTTCTTTTGCTTAAAGATTGTCACCTGAGCTAGGCACTGTTGCCCTGCTTCCTCAGTTTCAGAGGGTACCTTTTTCAGGGTTGCTTTTTGACCGGGTCTCCTCGCCATTGTATTTTTTTATTTTATTTTTTTTGCTTAAAGATTGCCACCTGAGCTAGCCTCTGTTGCGCTTCTTTCTCAGTTCTAGAGGGTAGATTTCTCCGTGTTGCTTTTTCCCCAGGTCTCCACGCACTTCCTTTTATTTTTCCTTAAAAATTGCCACCTGAGCTAGCCTCTGTTGTCCATCTTCGTCGGTTTCAGAGGGTAGATTTCTCACTGTTGCTTTTTTGCCAGGTCTGCACGCCCTTGTGTTTTTTTTCTGCTTAAAGGTTGCAACCTGAGCTAGCTTCTTTTGCCCATGTTCCTCAGTTTCAGAGGGTGGATTTCTCCGTGTTGCTTTTTCCCCAGGCCTCCACGCCCTTGTGTGTTTCTTTTGCTTAACGATTGCCACCTGAGCTAGCCTCTGTTGCCCATCTTCGTCCGTTTCAGAGGGTGGATTTCTCAGTGTTGCCTTTTCCCCAGCTCCCCACGCCCTTGTGTGTTTCTTTTGCTTAAAGATTGCCACCTGAAGCCAGCCTCTCTTGCCCATCTTCCTCAGTTTCAGAGGGTAGATATTTCAGGGTTGCTTTTTCCCCAGGTCTCCACGCCTTTAGGTTTTGTTTTTGCTTAACGAGTGCCACCTGAGCTAGCCTCTCTTGCCCATGTTCCTCAGTTTCAGAGGGTAGATATTTCAGGGTTGCTTTGTCCCCAGGGCTCCACGCCTTTGTGCTTTGTTTTTGCTTAAGGATTGCCACCTGAGGTAGCCTCTCTTGCCCATCTTCCTCAGTTTCAGAGGGTGGATTTCTCCGTGTTGCTTTTTCCCCAGGTCTCCACGCCCTTGTGTGTTTCTTTTGCTTAAAGATTGCCACCTGAGCTAGCCTCTGTTGCCCATCTTCGTCCGTTTCAGAGGGTGGATTTCTCAGTGTTGCCTTTTCGCCAGCTCCCCACGCCCTTGTGTGTTTCTTTTGCTTAAAGATTGTCACCTGAGCTAGGCACTGTTGCCCTGCTTCCTCAGTTTCAGAGGGTACCTTTTTCAGGGTTGCTTTTTCACCGGGTCTCCTCGCCATTGTATTTTTTTATCTTATTTTTTTTGCTTAAAGATTGCCACCTGAGCTAGCCTCTGTTGCGCTTCTTTCTCAGTTCTAGAGGGTAGATTTCTCCGTGTTGCTTTTTCCCCAGGTCTCCACGCACTTCCTTTTATTTTTCCTTAAAAATTGCCACCTGAGCTAGCCTCTGTTGTCCATCTTCGTCGGTTTCAGAGGGTAGATTTCTCACTGTTGCTTTTTTGCCAGGTCTGCACGCCCTTGTGTTTTTTTTCTGCTTAAAGGTTGCAACCTGAGCTAGCTTCTTTTGCCCATGTCCCTCAGTTTCAGAGGGTGGATTTCTCCGTGTTGCTTTTTCCCCAGGCCTCCACGCCCTTGTGTGTTTCTTTTGCTTAAAGATTGCCACCTGAAGCCAGCCTCTCTTGCCCATCTTCCTCAGTTTCAGAGGGTAGATATTTCAGGGTTGCTTTTTCCCCAGGTCTCCACGCCTTTGTGTTTTGTTTTTGCTTAACGATTGCCACCTGAGCTAGCCTCTCTTGCCCATGTTCCTCAGTTTCAGAGGGTAGATATTTCAGGGTTGCTTTGTCCCCAGGGCTCCACGCCTTTGTGCTTTGTTTTTGCTTAAGGATTGCCACCTGAGGTAGCCTCTCTTGCCCATCTTCCTCAGTTTCAGAGGGTGGATTTCTCCGTGTTGCTTTTTCCCCAGGTCTCCACGCCCTTGTGTGTTTCTTTTGCTTAACGATTGCCACCTGAGCTAGCCTCTGTTGCCCATCTTCGTCCGTTTCAGAGGGTGGATTTCTCAGTGTTGCCTTTTCGCCAGCTCCCCACGCCCTTGTGTGTTTCTTTTGCTTAAAGATTGTCACCTGAGCTAGGCACTGTTGCCCTGCTTCCTCAGTTTCAGAGGGTACCTTTTTCAGGGTTGCTTTTTGACCGGGTCTCCTCGCCATTGTATTTTTTTATCTTATTTTTTTTGCTTAAAGATTGCCACCTGAGCTAGCCTCTGTTGCGCTTCTTTCTCAGTTCTAGAGGGTAGATTTCTCCGTGTTGCTTTTTCCCCAGGTCTCCACGCACTTCCTTTTATTTTTCCTTAAAAATTGCCACCTGAGCTAGCCTCTGTTGTCCATCTTCGTCGGTTTCAGAGGGTAGATTTCTCACTGTTGCTTTTTTGCCAGGTCTGCACGCCCTTGTGTTTTTTTTCTGCTTAAAGGTTGCAACCTGAGCTAGCTTCTTTTGCCCATGTCCCTCAGTTTCAGAGGGTGGATTTCTCCGTGTTGCTTTTTCCCCAGGCCTCCACGCCCTTGTGTGTTTCTTTTGCTTAAAGATTGCCACCTGAAGCCAGCCTCTCTTGCCCATCTTCCTCAGTTTCAGAGGGTAGATATTTCAGGGTTGCTTTTTCCCCAGGTCTCCACGCCTTTGTGTTTTGTTTTTGCTTAACGATTGCCACCTGAGCTAGCCTCTCTTGCCCATGTTCCTCAGTTTCAGAGGGTAGATATTTCAGGGTTGCTTTGTCCCCAGGGCTCCACGCCTTTGTGCTTTGTTTTTGCTTAAGGATTGCCACCTGAGGTAGCCTCTCTTGCCCATCTTCCTCAGTTTCAGAGGGTGGATTTCTCCGTGTTGCTTTTTCCCCAGGTCTCCACGCCCTTGTGTGTTTCTTTTGCTTAAAGATTGCCACCTGAGCTAGCCTCTGTTGCCCATCTTCGTCCGTTTCAGAGGGTGGATTTCTCAGTGTTGCCTTTTCGCCAGCTCCCCACGCCCTTGTGTGTTTCTTTTGCTTAAAGATTGTCACCTGAGCTAGGCACTGTTGCCCTGCTTCCTCAGTTTCAGAGGGTACCTTTTTCAGGGTTGCTTTTTGACCGGGTCTCCTCGCCATTGTATTTTTTATCTTATTTTTTTTGCTTAAAGATTGCCACCTGAGCTAGCCTCTGTTGCGCTTCTTTCTCAGTTCTAGAGGGTAGATTTCTCCGTGTTGCTTTTTCCCCAGGTCTCCACGCACTTCCTTTTATTTTTCCTTAAAAATTGCCACCTGAGCTAGCCTCTGTTGTCCATCTTCGTCGGTTTCAGAGGGTAGATTTCTCACTGTTGCTTTTTTGCCAGGTCTGCACGCCCTTGTGTTTTTTTTCTGCTTAAAGGTTGCAACCTGAGCTAGCTTCTTTTGCCCATGTCCCTCAGTTTCAGAGGGTGGATTTCTCCGTGTTGCTTTTTCCCCAGGTCTCCACGCCCTTGTGTGTTTCTTTTGCTTAAAGATTGCCACCTGAAGCCAGCCTCTCTTGCCCATCTTCCTCAGTTTCAGAGGGTAGATATTTCAGGGTTGCTTTTTCCCCAGGTCTCCACGCCCTTGTGTGTTTCTTTTGCTTAAAGATTGTCACCTGAGCTAGGCACTGTTGCCCTGCTTCCTCAGTTTCAGAGGGTACCTTTTTCAGGGTTGCTTTTTGACCGGGTCTCCTCGCCATTGTATTTTTTTATTTTATTTTTTTTGCTTAAAGATTGCCACCTGAGCTAGCCTCTGTTGCGCTTCTTTCTCAGTTCTAGAGGGTAGATTTCTCCGTGTTGCTTTTTCCCCAGGTCTCCACGCACTTCCTTTTATTTTTCCTTAAAAATTGCCACCTGAGCTAGCCTCTGTTGTCCATCTTCGTCGGTTTCAGAGGGTAGATTTCTCACTGTTGCTTTTTTGCCAGGTCTGCACGCCCTTGTGTTTTTTTTCTGCTTAAAGGTTGCAACCTGAGCTAGCTTCTTTTGCCCATGTCCCTCAGTTTCAGAGGGTGGATTTCTCCGTGTTGCTTTTTCCCCAGGTCTCCACGCCCTTGTGTGTTTCTTTTGCTTAAAGATTGCCACCTGAAGCCAGCCTCTCTTGCCCATCTTCCTCAGTTTCAGAGGGTAGATATTTCAGGGTTGCTTTTTCCCCAGGTCTCCACGCCCTTGTGTGTTTCTTTTGCTTAAAGATTGTCACCTGAGCTAGGCACTGTTGCCCTGCTTCCTCAGTTTCAGAGGGTACCTTTTTCAGGGTTGCTTTTTGACCGGGTCTCCTCGCCATTGTATTTTTTTATTTTATTTTTTTTGCTTAAAGATTGCCACCTGAGCTAGCCTCTGTTGCGCTTCTTTCTCAGTTCTAGAGGGTAGATTTCTCCGTGTTGCTTTTTCCCCAGGTCTCCACGCACTTCCTTTTATTTTTCCTTAAAAATTGCCACCTGAGCTAGCCTCTGTTGTCCATCTTCGTCGGTTTCAGAGGGTAGATTTCTCACTGTTGCTTTTTTGCCAGGTCTGCACGCCCTTGTGTTTTTTTTCTGCTTAAAGGTTGCAACCTGAGCTAGCTTCTTTTGCCCATGTTCCTCAGTTTCAGAGGGTGGATTTCTCAGTGTTGCCTTTTCCCCAGCTCCCCACGCCCTTGTGTGTTTCTTTTGCTTAAAGATTGCCACCTGAAGCCAGCCTCTCTTGCCCATCTTCCTCAGTTTCAGAGGGTAGATATTTCAGGGTTGCTTTTTCCCCAGGTCTCCACGCCTTTGGGTTTTGTTTTTGCTTAACGAGTGCCACCTGAGCTAGCCTCTCTTGCCCATGTTCCTCAGTTTCAGAGGGTAGATATTTCAGGGTTGCTTTGTCCCCAGGGCTCCACGCCTTTGTGCTTTGTTTTTGCTTAAGGATTGCCACCTGAGGTAGCCTCTCTTGCCCATGTTCCTCAGTTTCAGAGGGTGGATTTCTCCGTGTTGCTTTTTCCCCAGGTCTCCACGCCCTTGTGTGTTTCTTTTGCTTAAAGATTGCCACCTGAGCTAGCCTCTGTTGCCCATCTTCGTCCGTTTCAGAGGGTGGATTTCTCAGTGTTGCCTTTTCGCCAGCTCCCCACGCCCTTGTGTGTTTCTTTTGCTTAAAGATTGTCACCTGAGCTAGGCACTGTTGCCCTGCTTCCTCAGTTTCAGAGGGTACCTTTTTCAGGGTTGCTTTTTGACCGGGTCTCCTCGCCATTGTATTTTTTTATTTTATTTTTTTTGCTTAAAGATTGCCACCTGAGCTAGCCTCTGTTGCGCTTCTTTCTCAGTTCTAGAGGGTAGATTTCTCCGTGTTGCTTTTTCCCCAGGTCTCCACGCACTTCCTTTTATTTTTCCTTAAAAATTGCCACCTGAGCTAGCCTCTGTTGTCCATCTTCGTCGGTTTCAGAGGGTAGATTTCTCACTGTTGCTTTTTTGCCAGGTCTGCACGCCCTTGTGTTTTTTTTCTGCTTAAAGGTTGCAACCTGAGCTAGCTTCTTTTGCCCATGTTCCTCAGTTTCAGAGGGTGGATTTCTCCGTGTTGCTTTTTCCCCAGGCCTCCACGCCCTTGTGTGTTTCTTTTGCTTAACGATTGCCACCTGAGCTAGCCTCTGTTGCCCATCTTCGTCCGTTTCAGAGGGTGGATTTCTCAGTGTTGCCTTTTCCCCAGCTCCCCACGCCCTTGTGTGTTTCTTTTGCTTAAAGATTGCCACCTGAAGCCAGCCTCTCTTGCCCATCTTCCTCAGTTTCAGAGGGTAGATATTTCAGGGTTGCTTTTTCCCCAGGTCTCCACGCCTTTAGGTTTTGTTTTTGCTTAACGAGTGCCACCTGAGCTAGCCTCTCTTGCCCATGTTCCTCAGTTTCAGAGGGTAGATATTTCAGGGTTGCTTTGTCCCCAGGGCTCCACGCCTTTGTGCTTTGTTTTTGCTTAAGGATTGCCACCTGAGGTAGCCTCTCTTGCCCATCTTCCTCAGTTTCAGAGGGTGGATTTCTCCGTGTTGCTTTTTCCCCAGGTCTCCACGCCCTTGTGTGTTTCTTTTGCTTAAAGATTGCCACCTGAGCTAGCCTCTGTTGCCCATCTTCGTCCGTTTCAGAGGGTGGATTTCTCAGTGTTGCCTTTTCGCCAGCTCCCCACGCCCTTGTGTGTTTCTTTTGCTTAAAGATTGTCACCTGAGCTAGGCACTGTTGCCCTGCTTCCTCAGTTTCAGAGGGTACCTTTTTCAGGGTTGCTTTTTCACCGGGTCTCCTCGCCATTGTATTTTTTTATCTTATTTTTTTTGCTTAAAGATTGCCACCTGAGCTAGCCTCTGTTGCGCTTCTTTCTCAGTTCTAGAGGGTAGATTTCTCCGTGTTGCTTTTTCCCCAGGTCTCCACGCACTTCCTTTTATTTTTCCTTAAAAATTGCCACCTGAGCTAGCCTCTGTTGTCCATCTTCGTCGGTTTCAGAGGGTAGATTTCTCACTGTTGCTTTTTTGCCAGGTCTGCACGCCCTTGTGTTTTTTTTCTGCTTAAAGGTTGCAACCTGAGCTAGCTTCTTTTGCCCATGTCCCTCAGTTTCAGAGGGTGGATTTCTCCGTGTTGCTTTTTCCCCAGGCCTCCACGCCCTTGTGTGTTTCTTTTGCTTAAAGATTGCCACCTGAAGCCAGCCTCTCTTGCCCATCTTCCTCAGTTTCAGAGGGTAGATATTTCAGGGTTGCTTTTTCCCCAGGTCTCCACGCCTTTGTGTTTTGTTTTTGCTTAACGATTGCCACCTGAGCTAGCCTCTCTTGCCCATGTTCCTCAGTTTCAGAGGGTAGATATTTCAGGGTTGCTTTGTCCCCAGGGCTCCACGCCTTTGTGCTTTGTTTTTGCTTAAGGATTGCCACCTGAGGTAGCCTCTCTTGCCCATCTTCCTCAGTTTCAGAGGGTGGATTTCTCCGTGTTGCTTTTTCCCCAGGTCTCCACGCCCTTGTGTGTTTCTTTTGCTTAACGATTGCCACCTGAGCTAGCCTCTGTTGCCCATCTTCGTCCGTTTCAGAGGGTGGATTTCTCAGTGTTGCCTTTTCGCCAGCTCCCCACGCCCTTGTGTGTTTCTTTTGCTTAAAGATTGTCACCTGAGCTAGGCACTGTTGCCCTGCTTCCTCAGTTTCAGAGGGTACCTTTTTCAGGGTTGCTTTTTGACCGGGTCTCCTCGCCATTGTATTTTTTTATCTTATTTTTTTTGCTTAAAGATTGCCACCTGAGCTAGCCTCTGTTGCGCTTCTTTCTCAGTTCTAGAGGGTAGATTTCTCCGTGTTGCTTTTTCCCCAGGTCTCCACGCACTTCCTTTTATTTTTCCTTAAAAATTGCCACCTGAGCTAGCCTCTGTTGTCCATCTTCGTCGGTTTCAGAGGGTAGATTTCTCACTGTTGCTTTTTTGCCAGGTCTGCACGCCCTTGTGTTTTTTTTCTGCTTAAAGGTTGCAACCTGAGCTAGCTTCTTTTGCCCATGTCCCTCAGTTTCAGAGGGTGGATTTCTCCGTGTTGCTTTTTCCCCAGGCCTCCACGCCCTTGTGTGTTTCTTTTGCTTAAAGATTGCCACCTGAAGCCAGCCTCTCTTGCCCATCTTCCTCAGTTTCAGAGGGTAGATATTTCAGGGTTGCTTTTTCCCCAGGTCTCCACGCCTTTGTGTTTTGTTTTTGCTTAACGATTGCCACCTGAGCTAGCCTCTCTTGCCCATGTTCCTCAGTTTCAGAGGGTAGATATTTCAGGGTTGCTTTGTCCCCAGGGCTCCACGCCTTTGTGCTTTGTTTTTGCTTAAGGATTGCCACCTGAGGTAGCCTCTCTTGCCCATCTTCCTCAGTTTCAGAGGGTGGATTTCTCCGTGTTGCTTTTTCCCCAGGTCTCCACGCCCTTGTGTGTTTCTTTTGCTTAAAGATTGCCACCTGAGCTAGCCTCTGTTGCCCATCTTCGTCCGTTTCAGAGGGTGGATTTCTCAGTGTTGCCTTTTCGCCAGCTCCCCACGCCCTTGTGTGTTTCTTTTGCTTAAAGATTGTCACCTGAGCTAGGCACTGTTGCCCTGCTTCCTCAGTTTCAGAGGGTACCTTTTTCAGGGTTGCTTTTTGACCGGGTCTCCTCGCCATTGTATTTTTTATCTTATTTTTTTTGCTTAAAGATTGCCACCTGAGCTAGCCTCTGTTGCGCTTCTTTCTCAGTTCTAGAGGGTAGATTTCTCCGTGTTGCTTTTTCCCCAGGTCTCCACGCACTTCCTTTTATTTTTCCTTAAAAATTGCCACCTGAGCTAGCCTCTGTTGTCCATCTTCGTCGGTTTCAGAGGGTAGATTTCTCACTGTTGCTTTTTTGCCAGGTCTGCACGCCCTTGTGTTTTTTTTCTGCTTAAAGGTTGCAACCTGAGCTAGCTTCTTTTGCCCATGTCCCTCAGTTTCAGAGGGTGGATTTCTCCGTGTTGCTTTTTCCCCAGGTCTCCACGCCCTTGTGTGTTTCTTTTGCTTAAAGATTGCCACCTGAAGCCAGCCTCTCTTGCCCATCTTCCTCAGTTTCAGAGGGTAGATATTTCAGGGTTGCTTTTTCCCCAGGTCTCCACGCCCTTGTGTGTTTCTTTTGCTTAAAGATTGTCACCTGAGCTAGGCACTGTTGCCCTGCTTCCTCAGTTTCAGAGGGTACCTTTTTCAGGGTTGCTTTTTGACCGGGTCTCCTCGCCATTGTATTTTTTTATTTTATTTTTTTTGCTTAAAGATTGCCACCTGAGCTAGCCTCTGTTGCGCTTCTTTCTCAGTTCTAGAGGGTAGATTTCTCCGTGTTGCTTTTTCCCCAGGTCTCCACGCACTTCCTTTTATTTTTCCTTAAAAATTGCCACCTGAGCTAGCCTCTGTTGTCCATCTTCGTCGGTTTCAGAGGGTAGATTTCTCACTGTTGCTTTTTTGCCAGGTCTGCACGCCCTTGTGTTTTTTTTCTGCTTAAAGGTTGCAACCTGAGCTAGCTTCTTTTGCCCATGTTCCTCAGTTTCAGAGGGTGGATTTCTCAGTGTTGCCTTTTCCCCAGCTCCCCACGCCCTTGTGTGTTTCTTTTGCTTAAAGATTGCCACCTGAAGCCAGCCTCTCTTGCCCATCTTCCTCAGTTTCAGAGGGTAGATATTTCAGGGTTGCTTTTTCCCCAGGTCTCCACGCCTTTGGGTTTTGTTTTTGCTTAACGAGTGCCACCTGAGCTAGCCTCTCTTGCCCATGTTCCTCAGTTTCAGAGGGTAGATATTTCAGGGTTGCTTTGTCCCCAGGGCTCCACGCCTTTGTGCTTTGTTTTTGCTTAAGGATTGCCACCTGAGGTAGCCTCTCTTGCCCATGTTCCTCAGTTTCAGAGGGTGGATTTCTCCGTGTTGCTTTTTCCCCAGGTCTCCACGCCCTTGTGTGTTTCTTTTGCTTAAAGATTGCCACCTGAGCTAGCCTCTGTTGCCCATCTTCGTCCGTTTCAGAGGGTGGATTTCTCAGTGTTGCCTTTTCGCCAGCTCCCCACGCCCTTGTGTGTTTCTTTTGCTTAAAGATTGTCACCTGAGCTAGGCACTGTTGCCCTGCTTCCTCAGTTTCAGAGGGTACCTTTTTCAGGGTTGCTTTTTGACCGGGTCTCCTCGCCATTGTATTTTTTTATTTTATTTTTTTTGCTTAAAGATTGCCACCTGAGCTAGCCTCTGTTGCGCTTCTTTCTCAGTTCTAGAGGGTAGATTTCTCCGTGTTGCTTTTTCCCCAGGTCTCCACGCACTTCCTTTTATTTTTCCTTAAAAATTGCCACCTGAGCTAGCCTCTGTTGTCCATCTTCGTCGGTTTCAGAGGGTAGATTTCTCACTGTTGCTTTTTTGCCAGGTCTGCACGCCCTTGTGTTTTTTTTCTGCTTAAAGGTTGCAACCTGAGCTAGCTTCTTTTGCCCATGTTCCTCAGTTTCAGAGGGTGGATTTCTCCGTGTTGCTTTTTCCCCAGGCCTCCACGCCCTTGTGTGTTTCTTTTGCTTAACGATTGCCACCTGAGCTAGCCTCTGTTGCCCATCTTCGTCCGTTTCAGAGGGTGGATTTCTCAGTGTTGCCTTTTCCCCAGCTCCCCACGCCCTTGTGTGTTTCTTTTGCTTAAAGATTGCCACCTGAAGCCAGCCTCTCTTGCCCATCTTCCTCAGTTTCAGAGGGTAGATATTTCAGGGTTGCTTTTTCCCCAGGTCTCCACGCCTTTAGGTTTTGTTTTTGCTTAACGAGTGCCACCTGAGCTAGCCTCTCTTGCCCATGTTCCTCAGTTTCAGAGGGTAGATATTTCAGGGTTGCTTTGTCCCCAGGGCTCCACGCCTTTGTGCTTTGTTTTTGCTTAAGGATTGCCACCTGAGGTAGCCTCTCTTGCCCATCTTCCTCAGTTTCAGAGGGTGGATTTCTCCGTGTTGCTTTTTCCCCAGGTCTCCACGCCCTTGTGTGTTTCTTTTGCTTAAAGATTGCCACCTGAGCTAGCCTCTGTTGCCCATCTTCGTCCGTTTCAGAGGGTGGATTTCTCAGTGTTGCCTTTTCGCCAGCTCCCCACGCCCTTGTGTGTTTCTTTTGCTTAAAGATTGTCACCTGAGCTAGGCACTGTTGCCCTGCTTCCTCAGTTTCAGAGGGTACCTTTTTCAGGGTTGCTTTTTCACCGGGTCTCCTCGCCATTGTATTTTTTTATCTTATTTTTTTTGCTTAAAGATTGCCACCTGAGCTAGCCTCTGTTGCGCTTCTTTCTCAGTTCTAGAGGGTAGATTTCTCCGTGTTGCTTTTTCCCCAGGTCTCCACGCACTTCCTTTTATTTTTCCTTAAAAATTGCCACCTGAGCTAGCCTCTGTTGTCCATCTTCGTCGGTTTCAGAGGGTAGATTTCTCACTGTTGCTTTTTTGCCAGGTCTGCACGCCCTTGTGTTTTTTTTCTGCTTAAAGGTTGCAACCTGAGCTAGCTTCTTTTGCCCATGTCCCTCAGTTTCAGAGGGTGGATTTCTCCGTGTTGCTTTTTCCCCAGGCCTCCACGCCCTTGTGTGTTTCTTTTGCTTAAAGATTGCCACCTGAAGCCAGCCTCTCTTGCCCATCTTCCTCAGTTTCAGAGGGTAGATATTTCAGGGTTGCTTTTTCCCCAGGTCTCCACGCCTTTGTGTTTTGTTTTTGCTTAACGATTGCCACCTGAGCTAGCCTCTCTTGCCCATGTTCCTCAGTTTCAGAGGGTAGATATTTCAGGGTTGCTTTGTCCCCAGGGCTCCACGCCTTTGTGCTTTGTTTTTGCTTAAGGATTGCCACCTGAGGTAGCCTCTCTTGCCCATCTTCCTCAGTTTCAGAGGGTGGATTTCTCCGTGTTGCTTTTTCCCCAGGTCTCCACGCCCTTGTGTGTTTCTTTTGCTTAAAGATTGCCACCTGAAGCCAGCCTCTCTTGCCCATCTTCCTCAGTTTCAGAGGGTAGATATTTCAGGGTTGCTTTTTCCCCAGGTCTCCACGCCCTTGTGTGTTTCTTTTGCTTAAAGATTGTCACCTGAGCTAGGCACTGTTGCCCTGCTTCCTCAGTTTCAGAGGGTACCTTTTTCAGGGTTGCTTTTTGACCGGGTCTCCTCGCCATTGTATTTTTTTATCTTATTTTTTTTGCTTAAAGATTGCCACCTGAGCTAGCCTCTGTTGCGCTTCTTTCTCAGTTCTAGAGGGTAGATTTCTCCGTGTTGCTTTTTCCCCAGGTCTCCACGCACTTCCTTTTATTTTTCCTTAAAAATTGCCACCTGAGCTAGCCTCTGTTGTCCATCTTCGTCGGTTTCAGAGGGTAGATTTCTCACTGTTGCTTTTTTGCCAGGTCTGCACGCCCTTGTGTTTTTTTTCTGCTTAAAGGTTGCAACCTGAGCTAGCTTCTTTTGCCCATGTCCCTCAGTTTCAGAGGGTGGATTTCTCCGTGTTGCTTTTTCCCCAGGCCTCCACGCCCTTGTGTGTTTCTTTTGCTTAAAGATTGCCACCTGAAGCCAGCCTCTCTTGCCCATCTTCCTCAGTTTCAGAGGGTAGATATTTCAGGGTTGCTTTTTCCCCAGGTCTCCACGCCTTTGTGTTTTGTTTTTGCTTAACGATTGCCACCTGAGCTAGCCTCTCTTGCCCATGTTCCTCAGTTTCAGAGGGTAGATATTTCAGGGTTGCTTTGTCCCCAGGGCTCCACGCCTTTGTGCTTTGTTTTTGCTTAAGGATTGCCACCTGAGGTAGCCTCTCTTGCCCATCTTCCTCAGTTTCAGAGGGTGGATTTCTCCGTGTTGCTTTTTCCCCAGGTCTCCACGCCCTTGTGTGTTTCTTTTGCTTAAAGATTGCCACCTGAAGCCAGCCTCTCTTGCCCATCTTCCTCAGTTTCAGAGGGTAGATATTTCAGGGTTGCTTTTTCCCCAGGTCTCCACGCCCTTGTGTGTTTCTTTTGCTTAAAGATTGTCACCTGAGCTAGGCACTGTTGCCCTGCTTCCTCAGTTTCAGAGGGTACCTTTTTCAGGGTTGCTTTTTGACCGGGTCTCCTCGCCATTGTATTTTTTTATCTTATTTTTTTTGCTTAAAGATTGCCACCTGAGCTAGCCTCTGTTGCGCTTCTTTCTCAGTTCTAGAGGGTAGATTTCTCCGTGTTGCTTTTTCCCCAGGTCTCCACGCACTTCCTTTTATTTTTCCTTAAAAATTGCCACCTGAGCTAGCCTCTGTTGTCCATCTTCGTCGGTTTCAGAGGGTAGATTTCTCACTGTTGCTTTTTTGCCAGGTCTGCACGCCCTTGTGTTTTTTTTCTGCTTAAAGGTTGCAACCTGAGCTAGCTTCTTTTGCCCATGTCCCTCAGTTTCAGAGGGTGGATTTCTCCGTGTTGCTTTTTCCCCAGGCCTCCACGCCCTTGTGTGTTTCTTTTGCTTAAAGATTGCCACCTGAAGCCAGCCTCTCTTGCCCATCTTCCTCAGTTTCAGAGGGTAGATATTTCAGGGTTGCTTTTTCCCCAGGTCTCCACGCCTTTGTGTTTTGTTTTTGCTTAACGATTGCCACCTGAGCTAGCCTCTCTTGCCCATGTTCCTCAGTTTCAGAGGGTAGATATTTCAGGGTTGCTTTGTCCCCAGGGCTCCACGCCTTTGTGCTTTGTTTTTGCTTAAGGATTGCCACCTGAGGTAGCCTCTCTTGCCCATCTTCCTCAGTTTCAGAGGGTGGATTTCTCCGTGTTGCTTTTTCCCCAGGTCTCCACGCCCTTGTGTGTTTCTTTTGCTTAAAGATTGCCACCTGAGCTAGCCTCTGTTGCCCATCTTCGTCCGTTTCAGAGGGTGGATTTCTCAGTGTTGCCTTTTCGCCAGCTCCCCACGCCCTTGTGTGTTTCTTTTGCTTAAAGATTGTCACCTGAGCTAGGCACTGTTGCCCTGCTTCCTCAGTTTCAGAGGGTACCTTTTTCAGGGTTGCTTTTTGACTGGGTCTCCTTGCCATTGTATTTTTTATCTTATTTTTTTTGCTTAAAGATTGCCACCTGAGCTAGCCTCTGTTGCGCTTCTTTCTCAGTTCTAGAGGGTAGATTTCTCCGTGTTGCTTTTTCCCCAGGTCTCCACGCACTTCCTTTTATTTTTCCTTAAAAATTGCCACCTGAGCTAGCCTCTGTTGTCCATCTTCGTCGGTTTCAGAGGGTAGATTTCTCACTGTTGCTTTTTTGCCAGGTCTGCACGCCCTTGTGTTTTTTTTCTGCTTAAAGGTTGCAACCTGAGCTAGCTTCTTTTGCCCATGTCCCTCAGTTTCAGAGGGTGGATTTCTCCGTGTTGCTTTTTCCCCAGGTCTCCACGCCCTTGTGTGTTTCTTTTGCTTAAAGATTGCCACCTGAAGCCAGCCTCTCTTGCCCATCTTCCTCAGTTTCAGAGGGTAGATATTTCAGGGTTGCTTTTTCCCCAGGTCTCCACGCCCTTGTGTGTTTCTTTTGCTTAAAGATTGTCACCTGAGCTAGGCACTGTTGCCCTGCTTCCTCAGTTTCAGAGGGTACCTTTTTCAGGGTTGCTTTTTGACCGGGTCTCCTCGCCATTGTATTTTTTTATCTTATTTTTTTTGCTTAAAGATTGCCACCTGAGCTAGCCTCTGTTGCGCTTCTTTCTCAGTTCTAGAGGGTAGATTTCTCCGTGTTGCTTTTTCCCCAGGTCTCCACGCACTTCCTTTTATTTTTCCTTAAAAATTGCCACCTGAGCTAGCCTCTGTTGTCCATCTTCGTCGGTTTCAGAGGGTAGATTTCTCACTGTTGCTTTTTTGCCAGGTCTGCACGCCCTTGTGTTTTTTTTCTGCTTAAAGGTTGCAACCTGAGCTAGCTTCTTTTGCCCATGTCCCTCAGTTTCAGAGGGTGGATTTCTCCGTGTTGCTTTTTCCCCAGGCCTCCACGCCCTTGTGTGTTTCTTTTGCTTAAAGATTGCCACCTGAAGCCAGCCTCTCTTGCCCATCTTCCTCAGTTTCAGAGGGTAGATATTTCAGGGTTGCTTTTTCCCCAGGTCTCCACGCCTTTGGGTTTTGTTTTTGCTTAACGAGTGCCACCTGAGCTAGCCTCTCTTGCCCATGTTCCTCAGTTTCAGAGGGTAGATATTTCAGGGTTGCTTTGTCCCCAGGGCTCCACGACTTTGTGCTTTGTTTTTGCTTAAGGATTGCCACCTGAGGTAGCCTCTCTTGCCCATCTTCCTCAGTTTCAGAGGGTGGATTTCTCCGTGTTGCTTTTTCCCCAGGTCTCCACGCCCTTGTGTGTTTCTTTTGCTTAAAGATTGCCACCTGAGCTAGCCTCTGTTGCCCATCTTCGTCCGTTTCAGAGGGTGGATTTCTCAGTGTTGCCTTTTCGCCAGCTCCCCACGCCCTTGTGTGTTTCTTTTGCTTAAAGATTGTCACCTGAGCTAGGCACTGTTGCCCTGCTTCCTCAGTTTCAGAGGGTACCTTTTTCAGGGTTGCTTTTTGACCGGGTCTCCTCGCCATTGTATTTTTTTATTTTATTTTTTTTGCTTAAAGATTGCCACGTGAGCTAGCCTCTGTTGCGCTTCTTTCTCAGTTCTAGAGGGTAGATTTCTCCGTGTTGCTTTTTCCCCAGGTCTCCACGCACTTCCTTTTATTTTTCCTTAAAAATTGCCACCTGAGCTAGCCTCTGTTGTCCATCTTCGTCGGTTTCAGAGGGTAGATTTCTCACTGTTGCTTTTTTGCCAGGTCTGCACGCCCTTGTGTTTTTTTTCTGCTTAAAGGTTGCAACCTGAGCTAGCTTCTTTTGCCCATGTCCCTCAGTTTCAGAGGGTGGATTTCTCCGTGTTGCTTTTTCCCCAGGCCTCCACGCCCTTGTGTGTTTCTTTTGCTTAAAGATTGCCACCTGAAGCCAGCCTCTCTTGCCCATCTTCCTCAGTTTCAGAGGGTAGATATTTCAGGGTTGCTTTTTCCCCAGGTCTCCACGCCTTTGTGTTTTGTTTTTGCTTAACGATTGCCACCTGAGCTAGCCTCTCTTGCCCATGTTCCTCAGTTTCAGAGGGTAGATATTTCAGGGTTGCTTTGTCCCCAGGGCTCCACGCCTTTGTGCTTTGATTTTGCTTAAGGATTGCCACCTGAGGTAGCCTCTCTTGCCCATCTTCCTCAGTTTCAGAGGGTGGATTTCTCCGTGTTGCTTTTTCCCCAGGTCTCCACGCCCTTGTGTGTTTCTTTTGCTTAAAGATTGCCACCTGAAGCCAGCCTCTCTTGCCCATCTTCCTCAGTTTCAGAGGGTAGATATTTCAGGGTTGCTTTTTCCCCAGGTCTCCACGCCCTTGTGTGTTTCTTTTGCTTAAAGATTGTCACCTGAGCTAGGCACTGTTGCCCTGCTTCCTCAGTTTCAGAGGGTACCTTTTTCAGGGTTGCTTTTTGACCGGGTCTCCTCGCCATTGTATTTTTTTATCTTATTTTTTTTGCTTAAAGATTGCCACCTGAGCTAGCCTCTGTTGCGCTTCTTTCTCAGTTCTAGAGGGTAGATTTCTCCGTGTTGCTTTTTCCCCAGGTCTCCACGCACTTCCTTTTATTTTTCCTTAAAAATTGCCACCTGAGCTAGCCTCTGTTGTCCATCTTCGTCGGTTTCAGAGGGTAGATTTCTCACTGTTGCTTTTTTGCCAGGTCTGCACGCCCTTGTGTTTTTTTTCTGCTTAAAGGTTGCAACCTGAGCTAGCTTCTTTTGCCCATGTCCCTCAGTTTCAGAGGGTGGATTTCTCCGTGTTGCTTTTTCCCCAGGCCTCCACGCCCTTGTGTGTTTCTTTTGCTTAAAGATTGCCACCTGAAGCCAGCCTCTCTTGCCCATCTTCCTCAGTTTCAGAGGGTAGATATTTCAGGGTTGCTTTTTCCCCAGGTCTCCACGCCTTTGTGTTTTGTTTTTGCTTAACGATTGCCACCTGAGCTAGCCTCTCTTGCCCATGTTCCTCAGTTTCAGAGGGTAGATATTTCAGGGTTGCTTTGTCCCCAGGGCTCCACGCCTTTGTGCTTTGTTTTTGCTTAAGGATTGCCACCTGAGGTAGCCTCTCTTGCCCATCTTCCTCAGTTTCAGAGGGTGGATTTCTCCGTGTTGCTTTTTCCCCAGGTCTCCACGCCCTTGTGTGTTTCTTTTGCTTAAAGATTGCCACCTGAGCTAGCCTCTGTTGCCCATCTTCGTCCGTTTCAGAGGGTGGATTTCTCAGTGTTGCCTTTTCGCCAGCTCCCCACGCCCTTGTGTGTTTCTTTTGCTTAAAGATTGTCACCTGAGCTAGGCACTGTTGCCCTGCTTCCTCAGTTTCAGAGGGTACCTTTTTCAGGGTTGCTTTTTGACCGGGTCTCCTCGCCATTGTATTTTTTATCTTATTTTTTTTGCTTAAAGATTGCCACCTGAGCTAGCCTCTGTTGCGCTTCTTTCTCAGTTCTAGAGGGTAGATTTCTCCGTGTTGCTTTTTCCCCAGGTCTCCACGCACTTCCTTTTATTTTTCCTTAAAAATTGCCACCTGAGCTAGCCTCTGTTGTCCATCTTCGTCGGTTTCAGAGGGTAGATTTCTCACTGTTGCTTTTTTGCCAGGTCTGCACGCCCTTGTGTTTTTTTTCTGCTTAAAGGTTGCAACCTGAGCTAGCTTCTTTTGCCCATGTCCCTCAGTTTCAGAGGGTGGATTTCTCCGTGTTGCTTTTTCCCCAGGTCTCCACGCCCTTGTGTGTTTCTTTTGCTTAAAGATTGCCACCTGAAGCCAGCCTCTCTTGCCCATCTTCCTCAGTTTCAGAGGGTAGATATTTCAGGGTTGCTTTTTCCCCAGGTCTCCACGCCCTTGTGTGTTTCTTTTGCTTAAAGATTGTCACCTGAGCTAGGCACTGTTGCCCTGCTTCCTCAGTTTCAGAGGGTACCTTTTTCAGGGTTGCTTTTTGACCGGGTCTCCTCGCCATTGTATTTTTTTATCTTATTTTTTTTGCTTAAAGATTGCCACCTGAGCTAGCCTCTGTTGCGCTTCTTTCTCAGTTCTAGAGGGTAGATTTCTCCGTGTTGCTTTTTCCCCAGGTCTCCACGCACTTCCTTTTATTTTTCCTTAAAAATTGCCACCTGAGCTAGCCTCTGTTGTCCATCTTCGTCGGTTTCAGAGGGTAGATTTCTCACTGTTGCTTTTTTGCCAGGTCTGCACGCCCTTGTGTTTTTTTTCTGCTTAAAGGTTGCAACCTGAGCTAGCTTCTTTTGCCCATGTCCCTCAGTTTCAGAGGGTGGATTTCTCCGTGTTGCTTTTTCCCCAGGCCTCCACGCCCTTGTGTGTTTCTTTTGCTTAAAGATTGCCACCTGAAGCCAGCCTCTCTTGCCCATCTTCCTCAGTTTCAGAGGGTAGATATTTCAGGGTTGCTTTTTCCCCAGGTCTCCACGCCTTTGTGTTTTGTTTTTGCTTAACGATTGCCACCTGAGCTAGCCTCTCTTGCCCATGTTCCTCAGTTTCAGAGGGTAGATATTTCAGGGTTGCTTTGTCCCCAGGGCTCCACGCCTTTGTGCTTTGTTTTTGCTTAAGGATTGCCACCTGAGGTAGCCTCTCTTGCCCATCTTCCTCAGTTTCAGAGGGTGGATTTCTCCGTGTTGCTTTTTCCCCAGGTCTCCACGCCCTTGTGTGTTTCTTTTGCTTAAAGATTGCCACCTGAAGCCAGCCTCTCTTGCCCATCTTCCTCAGTTTCAGAGGGTAGATATTTCAGGGTTGCTTTTTCCCCAGGTCTCCACGCCCTTGTGTGTTTCTTTTGCTTAAAGATTGTCACCTGAGCTAGGCACTGTTGCCCTGCTTCCTCAGTTTCAGAGGGTACCTTTTTCAGGGTTGCTTTTTGACCGGGTCTCCTCGCCATTGTATTTTTTTATCTTATTTTTTTTGCTTAAAGATTGCCACCTGAGCTAGCCTCTGTTGCGCTTCTTTCTCAGTTCTAGAGGGTAGATTTCTCCGTGTTGCTTTTTCCCCAGGTCTCCACGCACTTCCTTTTATTTTTCCTTAAAAATTGCCACCTGAGCTAGCCTCTGTTGTCCATCTTCGTCGGTTTCAGAGGGTAGATTTCTCACTGTTGCTTTTTTGCCAGGTCTGCACGCCCTTGTGTTTTTTTTCTGCTTAAAGGTTGCAACCTGAGCTAGCTTCTTTTGCCCATGTCCCTCAGTTTCAGAGGGTGGATTTCTCCGTGTTGCTTTTTCCCCAGGCCTCCACGCCCTTGTGTGTTTCTTTTGCTTAAAGATTGCCACCTGAAGCCAGCCTCTCTTGCCCATCTTCCTCAGTTTCAGAGGGTAGATATTTCAGGGTTGCTTTTTCCCCAGGTCTCCACGCCTTTGTGTTTTGTTTTTGCTTAACGATTGCCACCTGAGCTAGCCTCTCTTGCCCATGTTCCTCAGTTTCAGAGGGTAGATATTTCAGGGTT
Organism: Equus asinus; assembly: GCF_041296235.1. Taxonomy (NCBI): domain Eukaryota; kingdom Metazoa; phylum Chordata; class Mammalia; order Perissodactyla; family Equidae; genus Equus; species Equus asinus. The sequence continues at coordinate 114,542 of NW_027225051.1, forward strand.
GCTTTGTCCCCAGGGCTCCACGCCTTTGTGCTTTGTTTTTGCTTAAGGATTGCCACCTGAGGTAGCCTCTCTTGCCCATCTTCCTCAGTTTCAGAGGGTGGATTTCTCCGTGTTGCTTTTTCCCCAGGTCTCCACGCCCTTGTGTGTTTCTTTTGCTTAAAGATTGCCACCTGAGCTAGCCTCTGTTGCCCATCTTCGTCCGTTTCAGAGGGTGGATTTCTCAGTGTTGCCTTTTCGCCAGCTCCCCACGCCCTTGTGTGTTTCTTTTGCTTAAAGATTGTCACCTGAGCTAGGCACTGTTGCCCTGCTTCCTCAGTTTCAGAGGGTACCTTTTTCAGGGTTGCTTTTTGACTGGGTCTCCTTGCCATTGTATTTTTTATCTTATTTTTTTTGCTTAAAGATTGCCACCTGAGCTAGCCTCTGTTGCGCTTCTTTCTCAGTTCTAGAGGGTAGATTTCTCCGTGTTGCTTTTTCCCCAGGTCTCCACGCACTTCCTTTTATTTTTCCTTAAAAATTGCCACCTGAGCTAGCCTCTGTTGTCCATCTTCGTCGGTTTCAGAGGGTAGATTTCTCACTGTTGCTTTTTTGCCAGGTCTGCACGCCCTTGTGTTTTTTTTCTGCTTAAAGGTTGCAACCTGAGCTAGCTTCTTTTGCCCATGTCCCTCAGTTTCAGAGGGTGGATTTCTCCGTGTTGCTTTTTCCCCAGGTCTCCACGCCCTTGTGTGTTTCTTTTGCTTAAAGATTGCCACCTGAAGCCAGCCTCTCTTGCCCATCTTCCTCAGTTTCAGAGGGTAGATATTTCAGGGTTGCTTTTTCCCCAGGTCTCCACGCCCTTGTGTGTTTCTTTTGCTTAAAGATTGTCACCTGAGCTAGGCACTGTTGCCCTGCTTCCTCAGTTTCAGAGGGTACCTTTTTCAGGGTTGCTTTTTGACCGGGTCTCCTCGCCATTGTATTTTTTTATCTTATTTTTTTTGCTTAAAGATTGCCACCTGAGCTAGCCTCTGTTGCGCTTCTTTCTCAGTTCTAGAGGGTAGATTTCTCCGTGTTGCTTTTTCCCCAGGTCTCCACGCACTTCCTTTTATTTTTCCTTAAAAATTGCCACCTGAGCTAGCCTCTGTTGTCCATCTTCGTCGGTTTCAGAGGGTAGATTTCTCACTGTTGCTTTTTTGCCAGGTCTGCACGCCCTTGTGTTTTTTTTCTGCTTAAAGGTTGCAACCTGAGCTAGCTTCTTTTGCCCATGTCCCTCAGTTTCAGAGGGTGGATTTCTCCGTGTTGCTTTTTCCCCAGGCCTCCACGCCCTTGTGTGTTTCTTTTGCTTAAAGATTGCCACCTGAAGCCAGCCTCTCTTGCCCATCTTCCTCAGTTTCAGAGGGTAGATATTTCAGGGTTGCTTTTTCCCCAGGTCTCCACGCCTTTGGGTTTTGTTTTTGCTTAACGAGTGCCACCTGAGCTAGCCTCTCTTGCCCATGTTCCTCAGTTTCAGAGGGTAGATATTTCAGGGTTGCTTTGTCCCCAGGGCTCCACGACTTTGTGCTTTGTTTTTGCTTAAGGATTGCCACCTGAGGTAGCCTCTCTTGCCCATCTTCCTCAGTTTCAGAGGGTGGATTTCTCCGTGTTGCTTTTTCCCCAGGTCTCCACGCCCTTGTGTGTTTCTTTTGCTTAAAGATTGCCACCTGAGCTAGCCTCTGTTGCCCATCTTCGTCCGTTTCAGAGGGTGGATTTCTCAGTGTTGCCTTTTCGCCAGCTCCCCACGCCCTTGTGTGTTTCTTTTGCTTAAAGATTGTCACCTGAGCTAGGCACTGTTGCCCTGCTTCCTCAGTTTCAGAGGGTACCTTTTTCAGGGTTGCTTTTTGACCGGGTCTCCTCGCCATTGTATTTTTTTATTTTATTTTTTTTGCTTAAAGATTGCCACGTGAGCTAGCCTCTGTTGCGCTTCTTTCTCAGTTCTAGAGGGTAGATTTCTCCGTGTTGCTTTTTCCCCAGGTCTCCACGCACTTCCTTTTATTTTTCCTTAAAAATTGCCACCTGAGCTAGCCTCTGTTGTCCATCTTCGTCGGTTTCAGAGGGTAGATTTCTCACTGTTGCTTTTTTGCCAGGTCTGCACGCCCTTGTGTTTTTTTTCTGCTTAAAGGTTGCAACCTGAGCTAGCTTCTTTTGCCCATGTCCCTCAGTTTCAGAGGGTGGATTTCTCCGTGTTGCTTTTTCCCCAGGCCTCCACGCCCTTGTGTGTTTCTTTTGCTTAAAGATTGCCACCTGAAGCCAGCCTCTCTTGCCCATCTTCCTCAGTTTCAGAGGGTAGATATTTCAGGGTTGCTTTTTCCCCAGGTCTCCACGCCTTTGTGTTTTGTTTTTGCTTAACGATTGCCACCTGAGCTAGCCTCTCTTGCCCATGTTCCTCAGTTTCAGAGGGTAGATATTTCAGGGTTGCTTTGTCCCCAGGGCTCCACGCCTTTGTGCTTTGATTTTGCTTAAGGATTGCCACCTGAGGTAGCCTCTCTTGCCCATCTTCCTCAGTTTCAGAGGGTGGATTTCTCCGTGTTGCTTTTTCCCCAGGTCTCCACGCCCTTGTGTGTTTCTTTTGCTTAAAGATTGCCACCTGAAGCCAGCCTCTCTTGCCCATCTTCCTCAGTTTCAGAGGGTAGATATTTCAGGGTTGCTTTTTCCCCAGGTCTCCACGCCCTTGTGTGTTTCTTTTGCTTAAAGATTGTCACCTGAGCTAGGCACTGTTGCCCTGCTTCCTCAGTTTCAGAGGGTACCTTTTTCAGGGTTGCTTTTTGACCGGGTCTCCTCGCCATTGTATTTTTTTATCTTATTTTTTTTGCTTAAAGATTGCCACCTGAGCTAGCCTCTGTTGCGCTTCTTTCTCAGTTCTAGAGGGTAGATTTCTCCGTGTTGCTTTTTCCCCAGGTCTCCACGCACTTCCTTTTATTTTTCCTTAAAAATTGCCACCTGAGCTAGCCTCTGTTGTCCATCTTCGTCGGTTTCAGAGGGTAGATTTCTCACTGTTGCTTTTTTGCCAGGTCTGCACGCCCTTGTGTTTTTTTTCTGCTTAAAGGTTGCAACCTGAGCTAGCTTCTTTTGCCCATGTCCCTCAGTTTCAGAGGGTGGATTTCTCCGTGTTGCTTTTTCCCCAGGCCTCCACGCCCTTGTGTGTTTCTTTTGCTTAAAGATTGCCACCTGAAGCCAGCCTCTCTTGCCCATCTTCCTCAGTTTCAGAGGGTAGATATTTCAGGGTTGCTTTTTCCCCAGGTCTCCACGCCTTTGTGTTTTGTTTTTGCTTAACGATTGCCACCTGAGCTAGCCTCTCTTGCCCATGTTCCTCAGTTTCAGAGGGTAGATATTTCAGGGTTGCTTTGTCCCCAGGGCTCCACGCCTTTGTGCTTTGTTTTTGCTTAAGGATTGCCACCTGAGGTAGCCTCTCTTGCCCATCTTCCTCAGTTTCAGAGGGTGGATTTCTCCGTGTTGCTTTTTCCCCAGGTCTCCACGCCCTTGTGTGTTTCTTTTGCTTAAAGATTGCCACCTGAGCTAGCCTCTGTTGCCCATCTTCGTCCGTTTCAGAGGGTGGATTTCTCAGTGTTGCCTTTTCGCCAGCTCCCCACGCCCTTGTGTGTTTCTTTTGCTTAAAGATTGTCACCTGAGCTAGGCACTGTTGCCCTGCTTCCTCAGTTTCAGAGGGTACCTTTTTCAGGGTTGCTTTTTGACCGGGTCTCCTCGCCATTGTATTTTTTATCTTATTTTTTTTGCTTAAAGATTGCCACCTGAGCTAGCCTCTGTTGCGCTTCTTTCTCAGTTCTAGAGGGTAGATTTCTCCGTGTTGCTTTTTCCCCAGGTCTCCACGCACTTCCTTTTATTTTTCCTTAAAAATTGCCACCTGAGCTAGCCTCTGTTGTCCATCTTCGTCGGTTTCAGAGGGTAGATTTCTCACTGTTGCTTTTTTGCCAGGTCTGCACGCCCTTGTGTTTTTTTTCTGCTTAAAGGTTGCAACCTGAGCTAGCTTCTTTTGCCCATGTCCCTCAGTTTCAGAGGGTGGATTTCTCCGTGTTGCTTTTTCCCCAGGTCTCCACGCCCTTGTGTGTTTCTTTTGCTTAAAGATTGCCACCTGAAGCCAGCCTCTCTTGCCCATCTTCCTCAGTTTCAGAGGGTAGATATTTCAGGGTTGCTTTTTCCCCAGGTCTCCACGCCCTTGTGTGTTTCTTTTGCTTAAAGATTGTCACCTGAGCTAGGCACTGTTGCCCTGCTTCCTCAGTTTCAGAGGGTACCTTTTTCAGGGTTGCTTTTTGACCGGGTCTCCTCGCCATTGTATTTTTTTATCTTATTTTTTTTGCTTAAAGATTGCCACCTGAGCTAGCCTCTGTTGCGCTTCTTTCTCAGTTCTAGAGGGTAGATTTCTCCGTGTTGCTTTTTCCCCAGGTCTCCACGCACTTCCTTTTATTTTTCCTTAAAAATTGCCACCTGAGCTAGCCTCTGTTGTCCATCTTCGTCGGTTTCAGAGGGTAGATTTCTCACTGTTGCTTTTTTGCCAGGTCTGCACGCCCTTGTGTTTTTTTTCTGCTTAAAGGTTGCAACCTGAGCTAGCTTCTTTTGCCCATGTCCCTCAGTTTCAGAGGGTGGATTTCTCCGTGTTGCTTTTTCCCCAGGCCTCCACGCCCTTGTGTGTTTCTTTTGCTTAAAGATTGCCACCTGAAGCCAGCCTCTCTTGCCCATCTTCCTCAGTTTCAGAGGGTAGATATTTCAGGGTTGCTTTTTCCCCAGGTCTCCACGCCTTTGTGTTTTGTTTTTGCTTAACGATTGCCACCTGAGCTAGCCTCTCTTGCCCATGTTCCTCAGTTTCAGAGGGTAGATATTTCAGGGTTGCTTTGTCCCCAGGGCTCCACGCCTTTGTGCTTTGTTTTTGCTTAAGGATTGCCACCTGAGGTAGCCTCTCTTGCCCATCTTCCTCAGTTTCAGAGGGTGGATTTCTCCGTGTTGCTTTTTCCCCAGGTCTCCACGCCCTTGTGTGTTTCTTTTGCTTAAAGATTGCCACCTGAAGCCAGCCTCTCTTGCCCATCTTCCTCAGTTTCAGAGGGTAGATATTTCAGGGTTGCTTTTTCCCCAGGTCTCCACGCCCTTGTGTGTTTCTTTTGCTTAAAGATTGTCACCTGAGCTAGGCACTGTTGCCCTGCTTCCTCAGTTTCAGAGGGTACCTTTTTCAGGGTTGCTTTTTGACCGGGTCTCCTCGCCATTGTATTTTTTTATCTTATTTTTTTTGCTTAAAGATTGCCACCTGAGCTAGCCTCTGTTGCGCTTCTTTCTCAGTTCTAGAGGGTAGATTTCTCCGTGTTGCTTTTTCCCCAGGTCTCCACGCACTTCCTTTTATTTTTCCTTAAAAATTGCCACCTGAGCTAGCCTCTGTTGTCCATCTTCGTCGGTTTCAGAGGGTAGATTTCTCACTGTTGCTTTTTTGCCAGGTCTGCACGCCCTTGTGTTTTTTTTCTGCTTAAAGGTTGCAACCTGAGCTAGCTTCTTTTGCCCATGTCCCTCAGTTTCAGAGGGTGGATTTCTCCGTGTTGCTTTTTCCCCAGGCCTCCACGCCCTTGTGTGTTTCTTTTGCTTAAAGATTGCCACCTGAAGCCAGCCTCTCTTGCCCATCTTCCTCAGTTTCAGAGGGTAGATATTTCAGGGTTGCTTTTTCCCCAGGTCTCCAGGCCTTTGTGTTTTGTTTTTGCTTAACGATTGCCACCTGAGCTAGCCTCTCTTGCCCATGTTCCTCAGTTTCAGAGGGTAGATATTTCAGGGTTGCTTTGTCCCCAGGGCTCCACGCCTTTGTGCTTTGTTTTTGCTTAAGGATTGCCACCTGAGGTAGCCTCTCTTGCCCATGTTCCTCAGTTTCAGAGGGTGGATTTCTCCGTGTTGCTTTTTCCCCAGGTCTCCACGCCCTTGTGTGTTTCTTTTGCTTAAAGATTGCCACCTGAGCTAGCCTCTGTTGCCCATCTTCGTCCGTTTCAGAGGGTGGATTTCTCAGTGTTGCCTTTTCGCCAGCTCCCCACGCCCTTGTGTGTTTCTTTTGCTTAAAGATTGTCACCTGAGCTAGGCACTGTTGCCCTGCTTCCTCAGTTTCAGAGGGTACCTTTTTCAGGGTTGCTTTTTGACCGGGTCTCCTCGCCATTGTATTTTTTATCTTATTTTTTTTGCTTAAAGATTGCCACCTGAGCTAGCCTCTGTTGCGCTTCTTTCTCAGTTCTAGAGGGTAGATTTCTCCGTGTTGCTTTTTCCCCAGGTCTCCACGCACTTCCTTTTATTTTTCCTTAAAAATTGCCACCTGAGCTAGCCTCTGTTGTCCATCTTCGTCGGTTTCAGAGGGTAGATTTCTCACTGTTGCTTTTTTGCCAGGTCTGCACGCCCTTGTGTTTTTTTTCTGCTTAAAGGTTGCAACCTGAGCTAGCTTCTTTTGCCCATGTCCCTCAGTTTCAGAGGGTGGATTTCTCCGTGTTGCTTTTTCCCCAGGTCTCCACGCCCTTGTGTGTTTCTTTTGCTTAAAGATTGCCACCTGAAGCCAGCCTCTCTTGCCCATCTTCCTCAGTTTCAGAGGGTAGATATTTCAGGGTTGCTTTTTCCCCAGGTCTCCACGCCCTTGTGTGTTTCTTTTGCTTAAAGATTGTCACCTGAGCTAGGCACTGTTGCCCTGCTTCCTCAGTTTCAGAGGGTACCTTTTTCAGGGTTGCTTTTTGACCGGGTCTCCTCGCCATTGTATTTTTTTATCTTATTTTTTTTGCTTAAAGATTGCCACCTGAGCTAGCCTCTGTTGCGCTTCTTTCTCAGTTCTAGAGGGTAGATTTCTCCGTGTTGCTTTTTCCCCAGGTCTCCACGCACTTCCTTTTATTTTTCCTTAAAAATTGCCACCTGAGCTAGCCTCTGTTGTCCATCTTCGTCGGTTTCAGAGGGTAGATTTCTCACTGTTGCTTTTTTGCCAGGTCTGCACGCCCTTGTGTTTTTTTTCTGCTTAAAGGTTGCAACCTGAGCTAGCTTCTTTTGCCCATGTCCCTCAGTTTCAGAGGGTGGATTTCTCCGTGTTGCTTTTTCCCCAGGCCTCCACGCCCTTGTGTGTTTCTTTTGCTTAAAGATTGCCACCTGAAGCCAGCCTCTCTTGCCCATCTTCCTCAGTTTCAGAGGGTAGATATTTCAGGGTTGCTTTTTCCCCAGGTCTCCACGCCTTTGTGTTTTGTTTTTGCTTAACGATTGCCACCTGAGCTAGCCTCTCTTGCCCATGTTCCTCAGTTTCAGAGGGTAGATATTTCAGGGTTGCTTTGTCCCCAGGGCTCCACGCCTTTGTGCTTTGTTTTTGCTTAAGGATTGCCACCTGAGGTAGCCTCTCTTGCCCATCTTCCTCAGTTTCAGAGGGTGGATTTCTCCGTGTTGCTTTTTCCCCAGGTCTCCACGCCCTTGTGTGTTTCTTTTGCTTAAAGATTGCCACCTGAAGCCAGCCTCTCTTGCCCATCTTCCTCAGTTTCAGAGGGTAGATATTTCAGGGTTGCTTTTTCCCCAGGTCTCCACGCCCTTGTGTGTTTCTTTTGCTTAAAGATTGTCACCTGAGCTAGGCACTGTTGCCCTGCTTCCTCAGTTTCAGAGGGTACCTTTTTCAGGGTTGCTTTTTGACCGGGTCTCCTCGCCATTGTATTTTTTTATCTTATTTTTTTTGCTTAAAGATTGCCACCTGAGCTAGCCTCTGTTGCGCTTCTTTCTCAGTTCTAGAGGGTAGATTTCTCCGTGTTGCTTTTTCCCCAGGTCTCCACGCACTTCCTTTTATTTTTCCTTAAAAATTGCCACCTGAGCTAGCCTCTGTTGTCCATCTTCGTCGGTTTCAGAGGGTAGATTTCTCACTGTTGCTTTTTTGCCAGGTCTGCACGCCCTTGTGTTTTTTTTCTGCTTAAAGGTTGCAACCTGAGCTAGCTTCTTTTGCCCATGTCCCTCAGTTTCAGAGGGTGGATTTCTCCGTGTTGCTTTTTCCCCAGGCCTCCACGCCCTTGTGTGTTTCTTTTGCTTAAAGATTGCCACCTGAAGCCAGCCTCTCTTGCCCATCTTCCTCAGTTTCAGAGGGTAGATATTTCAGGGTTGCTTTTTCCCCAGGTCTCCAGGCCTTTGTGTTTTGTTTTTGCTTAACGATTGCCACCTGAGCTAGCCTCTCTTGCCCATGTTCCTCAGTTTCAGAGGGTAGATATTTCAGGGTTGCTTTGTCCCCAGGGCTCCACGCCTTTGTGCTTTGTTTTTGCTTAAGGATTGCCACCTGAGGTAGCCTCTCTTGCCCATCTTCCTCAGTTTCAGAGGGTGGATTTCTCCGTGTTGCTTTTTCCCCAGGTCTCCACGCCCTTGTGTGTTTCTTTTGCTTAAAGATTGCCACCTGAGCTAGCCTCTGTTGCCCATCTTCGTCCGTTTCAGAGGGTGGATTTCTCAGTGTTGCCTTTTCGCCAGCTCCCCACGCCCTTGTGTGTTTCTTTTGCTTAAAGATTGTCACCTGAGCTAGGCACTGTTGCCCTGCTTCCTCAGTTTCAGAGGGTACCTTTTTCAGGGTTGCTTTTTGACCGGGTCTCCTCGCCATTGTATTTTTTATCTTATTTTTTTTGCTTAAAGATTGCCACCTGAGCTAGCCTCTGTTGCGCTTCTTTCTCAGTTCTAGAGGGTAGATTTCTCCGTGTTGCTTTTTCCCCAGGTCTCCACGCACTTCCTTTTATTTTTCCTTAAAAATTGCCACCTGAGCTAGCCTCTGTTGTCCATCTTCGTCGGTTTCAGAGGGTAGATTTCTCACTGTTGCTTTTTTGCCAGGTCTGCACGCCCTTGTGTTTTTTTTCTGCTTAAAGGTTGCAACCTGAGCTAGCTTCTTTTGCCCATGTCCCTCAGTTTCAGAGGGTGGATTTCTCCGTGTTGCTTTTTCCCCAGGCCTCCACGCCCTTGTGTGTTTCTTTTGCTTAAAGATTGCCACCTGAAGCCAGCCTCTCTTGCCCATCTTCCTCAGTTTCAGAGGGTAGATATTTCAGGGTTGCTTTTTCCCCAGGTCTCCACGCCCTTGTGTGTTTCTTTTGCTTAAAGATTGTCACCTGAGCTAGGCACTGTTGCCCTGCTTCCTCAGTTTCAGAGGGTACCTTTTTCAGGGTTGCTTTTTGACCGGGTCTCCTCGCCATTGTATTTTTTTATCTTATTTTTTTTGCTTAAAGATTGCCACCTGAGCTAGCCTCTGTTGCGCTTCTTTCTCAGTTCTAGAGGGTAGATTTCTCCGTGTTGCTTTTTCCCCAGGTCTCCACGCACTTCCTTTTATTTTTCCTTAAAAATTGCCACCTGAGCTAGCCTCTGTTGTCCATCTTCGTCGGTTTCAGAGGGTAGATTTCTCACTGTTGCTTTTTTGCCAGGTCTGCACGCCCTTGTGTTTTTTTTCTGCTTAAAGGTTGCAACCTGAGCTAGCTTCTTTTGCCCATGTCCCTCAGTTTCAGAGGGTGGATTTCTCCGTGTTGCTTTTTCCCCAGGCCTCCACGCCCTTGTGTGTTTCTTTTGCTTAAAGATTGCCACCTGAAGCCAGCCTCTCTTGCCCATCTTCCTCAGTTTCAGAGGGTAGATATTTCAGGGTTGCTTTTTCCCCAGGTCTCCACGCCTTTGTGTTTTGTTTTTGCTTAACGATTGCCACCTGAGCTAGCCTCTCTTGCCCATGTTCCTCAGTTTCAGAGGGTAGATATTTCAGGGTTGCTTTGTCCCCAGGGCTCCACGCCTTTGTGCTTTGTTTTTGCTTAAGGATTGCCACCTGAGGTAGCCTCTCTTGCCCATCTTCCTCAGTTTCAGAGGGTGGATTTCTCCGTGTTGCTTTTTCCCCAGGTCTCCACGCCCTTGTGTGTTTCTTTTGCTTAAAGATTGCCACCTGAGCTAGCCTCTGTTGCCCATCTTCGTCCGTTTCAGAGGGTGGATTTCTCAGTGTTGCCTTTTCGCCAGCTCCCCACGCCCTTGTGTGTTTCTTTTGCTTAAAGATTGTCACCTGAGCTAGGCACTGTTGCCCTGCTTCCTCAGTTTCAGAGGGTACCTTTTTCAGGGTTGCTTTTTGACCGGGTCTCCTCGCCATTGTATTTTTTATCTTATTTTTTTTGCTTAAAGATTGCCACCTGAGCTAGCCTCTGTTGCGCTTCTTTCTCAGTTCTAGAGGGTAGATTTCTCCGTGTTGCTTTTTCCCCAGGTCTCCACGCACTTCCTTTTATTTTTCCTTAAAAATTGCCACCTGAGCTAGCCTCTGTTGTCCATCTTCGTCGGTTTCAGAGGGTAGATTTCTCACTGTTGCTTTTTTGCCAGGTCTGCACGCCCTTGTGTTTTTTTTCTGCTTAAAGGTTGCAACCTGAGCTAGCTTCTTTTGCCCATGTCCCTCAGTTTCAGAGGGTGGATTTCTCCGTGTTGCTTTTTCCCCAGGTCTCCACGCCCTTGTGTGTTTCTTTTGCTTAAAGATTGCCACCTGAAGCCAGCCTCTCTTGCCCATCTTCCTCAGTTTCAGAGGGTAGATATTTCAGGGTTGCTTTTTCCCCAGGTCTCCACGCCCTTGTGTGTTTCTTTTGCTTAAAGATTGTCACCTGAGCTAGGCACTGTTGCCCTGCTTCCTCAGTTTCAGAGGGTACCTTTTTCAGGGTTGCTTTTTGACCGGGTCTCCTCGCCATTGTATTTTTTTATCTTATTTTTTTTGCTTAAAGATTGCCACCTGAGCTAGCCTCTGTTGCGCTTCTTTCTCAGTTCTAGAGGGTAGATTTCTCCGTGTTGCTTTTTCCCCAGGTCTCCACGCACTTCCTTTTATTTTTCCTTAAAAATTGCCACCTGAGCTAGCCTCTGTTGTCCATCTTCGTCGGTTTCAGAGGGTAGATTTCTCACTGTTGCTTTTTTGCCAGGTCTGCACGCCCTTGTGTTTTTTTTCTGCTTAAAGGTTGCAACCTGAGCTAGCTTCTTTTGCCCATGTCCCTCAGTTTCAGAGGGTGGATTTCTCCGTGTTGCTTTTTCCCCAGGCCTCCACGCCCTTGTGTGTTTCTTTTGCTTAAAGATTGCCACCTGAAGCCAGCCTCTCTTGCCCATCTTCCTCAGTTTCAGAGGGTAGATATTTCAGGGTTGCTTTTTCCCCAGGTCTCCACGCCTTTGTGTTTTGTTTTTGCTTAACGATTGCCACCTGAGCTAGCCTCTCTTGCCCATGTTCCTCAGTTTCAGAGGGTAGATATTTCAGGGTTGCTTTGTCCCCAGGGCTCCACGCCTTTGTGCTTTGTTTTTGCTTAAGGATTGCCACCTGAGGTAGCCTCTCTTGCCCATCTTCCTCAGTTTCAGAGGGTGGATTTCTCCGTGTTGCTTTTTCCCCAGGTCTCCACGCCCTTGTGTGTTTCTTTTGCTTAAAGATTGCCACCTGAAGCCAGCCTCTCTTGCCCATCTTCCTCAGTTTCAGAGGGTAGATATTTCAGGGTTGCTTTTTCCCCAGGTCTCCACGCCCTTGTGTGTTTCTTTTGCTTAAAGATTGTCACCTGAGCTAGGCACTGTTGCCCTGCTTCCTCAGTTTCAGAGGGTACCTTTTTCAGGGTTGCTTTTTGACCGGGTCTCCTCGCCATTGTATTTTTTTATCTTATTTTTTTTGCTTAAAGATTGCCACCTGAGCTAGCCTCTGTTGCGCTTCTTTCTCAGTTCTAGAGGGTAGATTTCTCCGTGTTGCTTTTTCCCCAGGTCTCCACGCACTTCCTTTTATTTTTCCTTAAAAATTGCCACCTGAGCTAGCCTCTGTTGTCCATCTTCGTCGGTTTCAGAGGGTAGATTTCTCACTGTTGCTTTTTTGCCAGGTCTGCACGCCCTTGTGTTTTTTTTCTGCTTAAAGGTTGCAACCTGAGCTAGCTTCTTTTGCCCATGTCCCTCAGTTTCAGAGGGTGGATTTCTCCGTGTTGCTTTTTCCCCAGGCCTCCACGCCCTTGTGTGTTTCTTTTGCTTAAAGATTGCCACCTGAAGCCAGCCTCTCTTGCCCATCTTCCTCAGTTTCAGAGGGTAGATATTTCAGGGTTGCTTTTTCCCCAGGTCTCCAGGCCTTTGTGTTTTGTTTTTGCTTAACGATTGCCACCTGAGCTAGCCTCTCTTGCCCATGTTCCTCAGTTTCAGAGGGTAGATATTTCAGGGTTGCTTTGTCCCCAGGGCTCCACGCCTTTGTGCTTTGTTTTTGCTTAAGGATTGCCACCTGAGGTAGCCTCTCTTGCCCATGTTCCTCAGTTTCAGAGGGTGGATTTCTCCGTGTTGCTTTTTCCCCAGGTCTCCACGCCCTTGTGTGTTTCTTTTGCTTAAAGATTGCCACCTGAGCTAGCCTCTGTTGCCCATCTTCGTCCGTTTCAGAGGGTGGATTTCTCAGTGTTGCCTTTTCGCCAGCTCCCCACGCCCTTGTGTGTTTCTTTTGCTTAAAGATTGTCACCTGAGCTAGGCACTGTTGCCCTGCTTCCTCAGTTTCAGAGGGTACCTTTTTCAGGGTTGCTTTTTGACCGGGTCTCCTCGCCATTGTATTTTTTATCTTATTTTTTTTGCTTAAAGATTGCCACCTGAGCTAGCCTCTGTTGCGCTTCTTTCTCAGTTCTAGAGGGTAGATTTCTCCGTGTTGCTTTTTCCCCAGGTCTCCACGCACTTCCTTTTATTTTTCCTTAAAAATTGCCACCTGAGCTAGCCTCTGTTGTCCATCTTCGTCGGTTTCAGAGGGTAGATTTCTCACTGTTGCTTTTTTGCCAGGTCTGCACGCCCTTGTGTTTTTTTTCTGCTTAAAGGTTGCAACCTGAGCTAGCTTCTTTTGCCCATGTCCCTCAGTTTCAGAGGGTGGATTTCTCCGTGTTGCTTTTTCCCCAGGTCTCCACGCCCTTGTGTGTTTCTTTTGCTTAAAGATTGCCACCTGAAGCCAGCCTCTCTTGCCCATCTTCCTCAGTTTCAGAGGGTAGATATTTCAGGGTTGCTTTTTCCCCAGGTCTCCACGCCCTTGTGTGTTTCTTTTGCTTAAAGATTGTCACCTGAGCTAGGCACTGTTGCCCTGCTTCCTCAGTTTCAGAGGGTACCTTTTTCAGGGTTGCTTTTTGACCGGGTCTCCTCGCCATTGTATTTTTTTATCTTATTTTTTTTGCTTAAAGATTGCCACCTGAGCTAGCCTCTGTTGCGCTTCTTTCTCAGTTCTAGAGGGTAGATTTCTCCGTGTTGCTTTTTCCCCAGGTCTCCACGCACTTCCTTTTATTTTTCCTTAAAAATTGCCACCTGAGCTAGCCTCTGTTGTCCATCTTCGTCGGTTTCAGAGGGTAGATTTCTCACTGTTGCTTTTTTGCCAGGTCTGCACGCCCTTGTGTTTTTTTTCTGCTTAAAGGTTGCAACCTGAGCTAGCTTCTTTTGCCCATGTCCCTCAGTTTCAGAGGGTGGATTTCTCCGTGTTGCTTTTTCCCCAGGCCTCCACGCCCTTGTGTGTTTCTTTTGCTTAAAGATTGCCACCTGAAGCCAGCCTCTCTTGCCCATCTTCCTCAGTTTCAGAGGGTAGATATTTCAGGGTTGCTTTTTCCCCAGGTCTCCACGCCTTTGTGTTTTGTTTTTGCTTAACGATTGCCACCTGAGCTAGCCTCTCTTGCCCATGTTCCTCAGTTTCAGAGGGTAGATATTTCAGGGTTGCTTTGTCCCCAGGGCTCCACGCCTTTGTGCTTTGTTTTTGCTTAAGGATTGCCACCTGAGGTAGCCTCTCTTGCCCATCTTCCTCAGTTTCAGAGGGTGGATTTCTCCGTGTTGCTTTTTCCCCAGGTCTCCACGCCCTTGTGTGTTTCTTTTGCTTAAAGATTGCCACCTGAGCTAGCCTCTGTTGCCCATCTTCGTCCGTTTCAGAGGGTGGATTTCTCAGTGTTGCCTTTTCGCCAGCTCCCCACGCCCTTGTGTGTTTCTTTTGCTTAAAGATTGTCACCTGAGCTAGGCACTGTTGCCCTGCTTCCTCAGTTTCAGAGGGTACCTTTTTCAGGGTTGCTTTTTGACCGGGTCTCCTCGCCATTGTATTTTTTTATCTTATTTTTTTTGCTTAAAGATTGCCACCTGAGCTAGCCTCTGTTGCGCTTCTTTCTCAGTTCTAGAGGGTAGATTTCTCCGTGTTGCTTTTTCCCCAGGTCTCCACGCACTTCCTTTTATTTTTCCTTAAAAATTGCCACCTGAGCTAGCCTCTGTTGTCCATCTTCGTCGGTTTCAGAGGGTAGATTTCTCACTGTTGCTTTTTTGCCAGGTCTGCACGCCCTTGTGTTTTTTTTCTGCTTAAAGGTTGCAACCTGAGCTAGCTTCTTTTGCCCATGTCCCTCAGTTTCAGAGGGTGGATTTCTCCGTGTTGCTTTTTCCCCAGGCCTCCACGCCCTTGTGTGTTTCTTTTGCTTAAAGATTGCCACCTGAAGCCAGCCTCTCTTGCCCATCTTCCTCAGTTTCAGAGGGTAGATATTTCAGGGTTGCTTTTTCCCCAGGTCTCCAGGCCTTTGTGTTTTGTTTTTGCTTAACGATTGCCACCTGAGCTAGCCTCTCTTGCCCATGTTCCTCAGTTTCAGAGGGTAGATATTTCAGGGTTGCTTTGTCCCCAGGGCTCCACGCCTTTGTGCTTTGTTTTTGCTTAAGGATTGCCACCTGAGGTAGCCTCTCTTGCCCATCTTCCTCAGTTTCAGAGGGTGGATTTCTCCGTGTTGCTTTTTCCCCAGGTCTCCACGCCCTTGTGTGTTTCTTTTGCTTAAAGATTGCCACCTGAGCTAGCCTCTGTTGCCCATCTTCGTCCGTTTCAGAGGGTGGATTTCTCAGTGTTGCCTTTTCGCCAGCTCCCCACGCCCTTGTGTGTTTCTTTTGCTTAAAGATTGTCACCTGAGCTAGGCACTGTTGCCCTGCTTCCTCAGTTTCAGAGGGTACCTTTTTCAGGGTTGCTTTTTGACCGGGTCTCCTCGCCATTGTATTTTTTATCTTATTTTTTTTGCTTAAAGATTGCCACCTGAGCTAGCCTCTGTTGCGCTTCTTTCTCAGTTCTAGAGGGTAGATTTCTCCGTGTTGCTTTTTCCCCAGGTCTCCACGCACTTCCTTTTATTTTTCCTTAAAAATTGCCACCTGAGCTAGCCTCTGTTGTCCATCTTCGTCGGTTTCAGAGGGTAGATTTCTCACTGTTGCTTTTTTGCCAGGTCTGCACGCCCTTGTGTTTTTTTTCTGCTTAAAGGTTGCAACCTGAGCTAGCTTCTTTTGCCCATGTCCCTCAGTTTCAGAGGGTGGATTTCTCCGTGTTGCTTTTTCCCCAGGTCTCCACGCCCTTGTGTGTTTCTTTTGCTTAAAGATTGCCACCTGAAGCCAGCCTCTCTTGCCCATCTTCCTCAGTTTCAGAGGGTAGATATTTCAGGGTTGCTTTTTCCCCAGGTCTCCACGCCCTTGTGTGTTTCTTTTGCTTAAAGATTGTCACCTGAGCTAGGCACTGTTGCCCTGCTTCCTCAGTTTCAGAGGGTACCTTTTTCAGGGTTGCTTTTTGACCGGGTCTCCTCGCCATTGTATTTTTTTATCTTATTTTTTTTGCTTAAAGATTGCCACCTGAGCTAGCCTCTGTTGCGCTTCTTTCTCAGTTCTAGAGGGTAGATTTCTCCGTGTTGCTTTTTCCCCAGGTCTCCACGCACTTCCTTTTATTTTTCCTTAAAAATTGCCACCTGAGCTAGCCTCTGTTGTCCATCTTCGTCGGTTTCAGAGGGTAGATTTCTCACTGTTGCTTTTTTGCCAGGTCTGCACGCCCTTGTGTTTTTTTTCTGCTTAAAGGTTGCAACCTGAGCTAGCTTCTTTTGCCCATGTCCCTCAGTTTCAGAGGGTGGATTTCTCCGTGTTGCTTTTTCCCCAGGCCTCCACGCCCTTGTGTGTTTCTTTTGCTTAAAGATTGCCACCTGAAGCCAGCCTCTCTTGCCCATCTTCCTCAGTTTCAGAGGGTAGATATTTCAGGGTTGCTTTTTCCCCAGGTCTCCACGCCTTTGTGTTTTGTTTTTGCTTAACGATTGCCACCTGAGCTAGCCTCTCTTGCCCATGTTCCTCAGTTTCAGAGGGTAGATATTTCAGGGTTGCTTTGTCCCCAGGGCTCCACGCCTTTGTGCTTTGTTTTTGCTTAAGGATTGCCACCTGAGGTAGCCTCTCTTGCCCATCTTCCTCAGTTTCAGAGGGTGGATTTCTCCGTGTTGCTTTTTCCCCAGGTCTCCACGCCCTTGTGTGTTTCTTTTGCTTAAAGATTGCCACCTGAGCTAGCCTCTGTTGCCCATCTTCGTCCGTTTCAGAGGGTGGATTTCTCAGTGTTGCCTTTTCGCCAGCTCCCCACGCCCTTGTGTGTTTCTTTTGCTTAAAGATTGTCACCTGAGCTAGGCACTGTTGCCCTGCTTCCTCAGTTTCAGAGGGTACCTTTTTCAGGGTTGCTTTTTGACCGGGTCTCCTCGCCATTGTATTTTTTTATCTTATTTTTTTTGCTTAAAGATTGCCACCTGAGCTAGCCTCTGTTGCGCTTCTTTCTCAGTTCTAGAGGGTAGATTTCTCCGTGTTGCTTTTTCCCCAGGTCTCCACGCACTTCCTTTTATTTTTCCTTAAAAATTGCCACCTGAGCTAGCCTCTGTTGTCCATCTTCGTCGGTTTCAGAGGGTAGATTTCTCACTGTTGCTTTTTTGCCAGGTCTGCACGCCCTTGTGTTTTTTTTCTGCTTAAAGGTTGCAACCTGAGCTAGCTTCTTTTGCCCATGTCCCTCAGTTTCAGAGGGTGGATTTCTCCGTGTTGCTTTTTCCCCAGGCCTCCACGCCCTTGTGTGTTTCTTTTGCTTAAAGATTGCCACCTGAAGCCAGCCTCTCTTGCCCATCTTCCTCAGTTTCAGAGGGTAGATATTTCAGGGTTGCTTTTTCCCCAGGTCTCCACGCCTTTGTGTTTTGTTTTTGCTTAACGATTGCCACCTGAGCTAGCCTCTCTTGCCCATGTTCCTCAGTTTCAGAGGGTAGATATTTCAGGGTTGCTTTGTCCCCAGGGCTCCACGCCTTTGTGCTTTGTTTTTGCTTAAGGATTGCCACCTGAGGTAGCCTCTCTTGCCCATCTTCCTCAGTTTCAGAGGGTGGATTTCTCCGTGTTGCTTTTTCCCCAGGTCTCCACGCCCTTGTGTGTTTCTTTTGCTTAAAGATTGCCACCTGAGCTAGCCTCTGTTGCCCATCTTCGTCCGTTTCAGAGGGTGGATTTCTCAGTGTTGCCTTTTCGCCAGCTCCCCACGCCCTTGTGTGTTTCTTTTGCTTAAAGATTGTCACCTGAGCTAGGCACTGTTGCCCTGCTTCCTCAGTTTCAGAGGGTACCTTTTTCAGGGTTGCTTTTTGACCGGGTCTCCTCGCCATTGTATTTTTTATCTTATTTTTTTTGCTTAAAGATTGCCACCTGAGCTAGCCTCTGTTGCGCTTCTTTCTCAGTTCTAGAGGGTAGATTTCTCCGTGTTGCTTTTTCCCCAGGTCTCCACGCACTTCCTTTTATTTTTCCTTAAAAATTGCCACCTGAGCTAGCCTCTGTTGTCCATCTTCGTCGGTTTCAGAGGGTAGATTTCTCACTGTTGCTTTTTTGCCAGGTCTGCACGCCCTTGTGTTTTTTTTCTGCTTAAAGGTTGCAACCTGAGCTAGCTTCTTTTGCCCATGTCCCTCAGTTTCAGAGGGTGGATTTCTCCGTGTTGCTTTTTCCCCAGGTCTCCACGCCCTTGTGTGTTTCTTTTGCTTAAAGATTGCCACCTGAAGCCAGCCTCTCTTGCCCATCTTCCTCAGTTTCAGAGGGTAGATATTTCAGGGTTGCTTTTTCCCCAGGTCTCCACGCCCTTGTGTGTTTCTTTTGCTTAAAGATTGTCACCTGAGCTAGGCACTGTTGCCCTGCTTCCTCAGTTTCAGAGGGTACCTTTTTCAGGGTTGCTTTTTGACCGGGTCTCCTCGCCATTGTATTTTTTTATCTTATTTTTTTTGCTTAAAGATTGCCACCTGAGCTAGCCTCTGTTGCGCTTCTTTCTCAGTTCTAGAGGGTAGATTTCTCCGTGTTGCTTTTTCCCCAGGTCTCCACGCACTTCCTTTTATTTTTCCTTAAAAATTGCCACCTGAGCTAGCCTCTGTTGTCCATCTTCGTCGGTTTCAGAGGGTAGATTTCTCACTGTTGCTTTTTTGCCAGGTCTGCACGCCCTTGTGTTTTTTTTCTGCTTAAAGGTTGCAACCTGAGCTAGCTTCTTTTGCCCATGTCCCTCAGTTTCAGAGGGTGGATTTCTCCGTGTTGCTTTTTCCCCAGGCCTCCACGCCCTTGTGTGTTTCTTTTGCTTAAAGATTGCCACCTGAAGCCAGCCTCTCTTGCCCATCTTCCTCAGTTTCAGAGGGTAGATATTTCAGGGTTGCTTTTTCCCCAGGTCTCCACGCCTTTGTGTTTTGTTTTTGCTTAACGATTGCCACCTGAGCTAGCCTCTCTTGCCCATGTTCCTCAGTTTCAGAGGGTAGATATTTCAGGGTTGCTTTGTCCCCAGGGCTCCACGCCTTTGTGCTTTGTTTTTGCTTAAGGATTGCCACCTGAGGTAGCCTCTCTTGCCCATCTTCCTCAGTTTCAGAGGGTGGATTTCTCCGTGTTGCTTTTTCCCCAGGTCTCCACGCCCTTGTGTGTTTCTTTTGCTTAAAGATTGCCACCTGAGCTAGCCTCTGTTGCCCATCTTCGTCCGTTTCAGAGGGTGGATTTCTCAGTGTTGCCTTTTCGCCAGCTCCCCACGCCCTTGTGTGTTTCTTTTGCTTAAAGATTGTCACCTGAGCTAGGCACTGTTGCCCTGCTTCCTCAGTTTCAGAGGGTACCTTTTTCAGGGTTGCTTTTTGACCGGGTCTCCTCGCCATTGTATTTTTTTATCTTATTTTTTTTGCTTAAAGATTGCCACCTGAGCTAGCCTCTGTTGCGCTTCTTTCTCAGTTCTAGAGGGTAGATTTCTCCGTGTTGCTTTTTCCCCAGGTCTCCACGCACTTCCTTTTATTTTTCCTTAAAAATTGCCACCTGAGCTAGCCTCTGTTGTCCATCTTCGTCGGTTTCAGAGGGTAGATTTCTCACTGTTGCTTTTTTGCCAGGTCTGCACGCCCTTGTGTTTTTTTTCTGCTTAAAGGTTGCAACCTGAGCTAGCTTCTTTTGCCCATGTCCCTCAGTTTCAGAGGGTGGATTTCTCCGTGTTGCTTTTTCCCCAGGCCTCCACGCCCTTGTGTGTTTCTTTTGCTTAAAGATTGCCACCTGAAGCCAGCCTCTCTTGCCCATCTTCCTCAGTTTCAGAGGGTAGATATTTCAGGGTTGCTTTTTCCCCAGGTCTCCACGCCTTTGTGTTTTGTTTTTGCTTAACGATTGCCACCTGAGCTAGCCTCTCTTGCCCATGTTCCTCAGTTTCAGAGGGTAGATATTTCAGGGTTGCTTTGTCCCCAGGGCTCCACGCCTTTGTGCTTTGTTTTTGCTTAAGGATTGCCACCTGAGGTAGCCTCTCTTGCCCATCTTCCTCAGTTTCAGAGGGTGGATTTCTCCGTGTTGCTTTTTCCCCAGGTCTCCACGCCCTTGTGTGTTTCTTTTGCTTAAAGATTGCCACCTGAGCTAGCCTCTGTTGCCCATCTTCGTCCGTTTCAGAGGGTGGATTTCTCAGTGTTGCCTTTTCGCCAGCTCCCCACGCCCTTGTGTGTTTCTTTTGCTTAAAGATTGTCACCTGAGCTAGGCACTGTTGCCCTGCTTCCTCAGTTTCAGAGGGTACCTTTTTCAGGGTTGCTTTTTGACCGGGTCTCCTCGCCATTGTATTTTTTATCTTATTTTTTTTGCTTAAAGATTGCCACCTGAGCTAGCCTCTGTTGCGCTTCTTTCTCAGTTCTAGAGGGTAGATTTCTCCGTGTTGCTTTTTCCCCAGGTCTCCACGCACTTCCTTTTATTTTTCCTTAAAAATTGCCACCTGAGCTAGCCTCTGTTGTCCATCTTCGTCGGTTTCAGAGGGTAGATTTCTCACTGTTGCTTTTTTGCCAGGTCTGCACGCCCTTGTGTTTTTTTTCTGCTTAAAGGTTGCAACCTGAGCTAGCTTCTTTTGCCCATGTCCCTCAGTTTCAGAGGGTGGATTTCTCCGTGTTGCTTTTTCCCCAGGTCTCCACGCCCTTGTGTGTTTCTTTTGCTTAAAGATTGCCACCTGAAGCCAGCCTCTCTTGCCCATCTTCCTCAGTTTCAGAGGGTAGATATTTCAGGGTTGCTTTTTCCCCAGGTCTCCACGCCCTTGTGTGTTTCTTTTGCTTAAAGATTGTCACCTGAGCTAGGCACTGTTGCCCTGCTTCCTCAGTTTCAGAGGGTACCTTTTTCAGGGTTGCTTTTTGACCGGGTCTCCTCGCCATTGTATTTTTTTATCTTATTTTTTTTGCTTAAAGATTGCCACCTGAGCTAGCCTCTGTTGCGCTTCTTTCTCAGTTCTAGAGGGTAGATTTCTCCGTGTTGCTTTTTCCCCAGGTCTCCACGCACTTCCTTTTATTTTTCCTTAAAAATTGCCACCTGAGCTAGCCTCTGTTGTCCATCTTCGTCGGTTTCAGAGGGTAGATTTCTCACTGTTGCTTTTTTGCCAGGTCTGCACGCCCTTGTGTTTTTTTTCTGCTTAAAGGTTGCAACCTGAGCTAGCTTCTTTTGCCCATGTCCCTCAGTTTCAGAGGGTGGATTTCTCCGTGTTGCTTTTTCCCCAGGCCTCCACGCCCTTGTGTGTTTCTTTTGCTTAAAGATTGCCACCTGAAGCCAGCCTCTCTTGCCCATCTTCCTCAGTTTCAGAGGGTAGATATTTCAGGGTTGCTTTTTCCCCAGGTCTCCAGGCCTTTGTGTTTTGTTTTTGCTTAACGATTGCCACCTGAGCTAGCCTCTCTTGCCCATGTTCCTCAGTTTCAGAGGGTAGATATTTCAGGGTTGCTTTGTCCCCAGGGCTCCACGCCTTTGTGCTTTGTTTTTGCTTAAGGATTGCCACCTGAGGTAGCCTCTCTTGCCCATCTTCCTCAGTTTCAGAGGGTGGATTTCTCAGTGTTGCCTTTTCGCCAGCTCCCCACGCCCTTGTGTGTTTCTTTTGCTTAAAGATTGTCACCTGAGCTAGGCACTGTTGCCCTGCTTCCTCAGTTTCAGAGGGTACCTTTTTCAGGGTTGCTTTTTGACCGGGTCTCCTCGCCATTGTATTTTTTTATCTTATTTTTTTTGCTTAAAGATTGCCACCTGAGCTAGCCTCTGTTGCGCTTCTTTCTCAGTTCTAGAGGGTAGATTTCTCCGTGTTGCTTTTTCCCCAGGTCTCCACGCACTTCCTTTTATTTTTCCTTAAAAATTGCCACCTGAGCTAGCCTCTGTTGTCCATCTTCGTCGGTTTCAGAGGGTAGATTTCTCACTGTTGCTTTTTTGCCAGGTCTGCACGCCCTTGTGTTTTTTTTCTGCTTAAAGGTTGCAACCTGAGCTAGCTTCTTTTGCCCATGTCCCTCAGTTTCAGAGGGTGGATTTCTCCGTGTTGCTTTTTCCCCAGGCCTCCACGCCCTTGTGTGTTTCTTTTGCTTAAAGATTGCCACCTGAAGCCAGCCTCTCTTGCCCATCTTCCTCAGTTTCAGAGGGTAGATATTTCAGGGTTGCTTTTTCCCCAGGTCTCCACGCCTTTGTGTTTTGTTTTTGCTTAACGATTGCCACCTGAGCTAGCCTCTCTTGCCCATGTTCCTCAGTTTCAGAGGGTAGATATTTCAGGGTTGCTTTGTCCCCAGGGCTCCACGCCTTTGTGCTTTGTTTTTGCTTAAGGATTGCCACCTGAGGTAGCCTCTCTTGCCCATCTTCCTCAGTTTCAGAGGGTGGATTTCTCCGTGTTGCTTTTTCCCCAGGTCTCCACGCCCTTGTGTGTTTCTTTTGCTTAACGATTGCCACCTGAGCTAGCCTCTGTTGCCCATCTTCGTCCGTTTCAGAGGGTGGATTTCTCAGTGTTGCCTTTTCGCCAGCTCCCCACGCCCTTGTGTGTTTCTTTTGCTTAAAGATTGTCACCTGAGCTAGGCACTGTTGCCCTGCTTCCTCAGTTTCAGAGGGTACCTTTTTCAGGGTTGCTTTTTGACCGGGTCTCCTCGCCATTGTATTTTTTTATCTTATTTTTTTTGCTTAAAGATTGCCACCTGAGCTAGCCTCTGTTGCCCATCTTCGTCCGTTTCAGAGGGTGGATTTCTCAGTGTTGCCTTTTCCCCAGCTCCCCACGCCCTTGTGTGTTTCTTTTGCTGAAAGATTGCCACCTGAAGCCAGCCTCTCTTGCCCATCTTCCTCAGTTTCAGAGGGTGGATTTCTCAGTGTTGCCTTTTCCCCAGCTCCCCACGCCCTTGTGTGTTTCTTTTGCTTAAAGATTGTCACCTGAGCTAGGCACTGTTGCCCTGCTTCCTCAGTTTCAGAGGGTACCTTTTTCAGGGTTGCTTTTTGACCGCGTCTCCTCGCCATTGTATTTTTTTATCTTATTTTTTTTGCTTAAAGATTGCCACCTGAGCTAGCCTCTGTTGCGCTTCTTTCTCAGTTCTAGAGGGTAGATTTCTCCGTGTTGCTTTTTCCCCAGGTCTCCACGCACTTCCTTTCATTTTTCCTTAAAAATTGCCACCTGAGCTAGCCCCTGTTGCCCATCTTCGTCGGTTTCAGAGGGTAGATTTCTCAGTGTTGATTTTTCCCCATTTCTCCACGCCCTCGTGCTTTTTTTTTTTTATTTCCTTAAATGTCGGCGCCTGAGCTAGCTTCTTTTGCCCATCTTCGTCAGTTTCAGCGGGTAGACTCTCCGCCTGCCTTCGACAGGCCCTCTGGACTGGAAAGCTTTCCTCCTCCCGTCATCACGGTCCTTCTCGGATGACGTGCCTGGTTTCGGTTTGACCGTCCCCGCCCGCCCTGATTTTCTAAGTCCTCCCGGGAACCCCGGGGGCGCTCCAGCCGCTCCGGGAAGCGGCGGCCTCCCGGCCGCACCGGCCCAGCCCGGCCCGGGCCGCCCCCTGGCCTCTCTGGGGGGAACTCTCCCCTTCCCCTTCCCGGTGATCGCCCGAGAAACCTTTTCCGAGTCCCCCTCCTGCGGCTGGGGCTGCGCCTTGGCGGCCGGGAGCCCGCGGGCGGACGCCCCGGGGCCGCACTGGGCCGGGAGGCTGGGTCCGAGGGGGCTCCGGGACGGGATCGGGCGGCCCGGCGGCCCGGCTGTGCTCCCCGGCGGGCCCGCGCTCCGGCTCCGTCCCGCTGAGGCGGTCGTCGGTCGCCGGGTGCCACCTGGCGGCCGCTTTTATATCGTCTCTTTCCTCCGGAGCTCCGGCGACGCGGGCCAAGGGACGGGACTCGGCCGCGGTGACCGAGGCAGAGTCCCGGGAGGCCGGCGTCGCTGGCGGGATCTGGCCCGGTGGCGCCGGGGCGTGAGCGCGACGCCCGCTCGCCGGAGATTGGAGGTGCAGGCTACTGAGGGAGGTGGCTGTCGCCGCGCCGCCCGGTGCCGGCCGGGGTGTGGGGCCTCCCGGACGGGTCGACCAGCAGCCGCCGGTGCCCCTCCGTCCCCGGGAGGGGGTGGGGGGCCGCCGCGGGGGAACGGGCGAGGGAGCTCGTCCCGTGCCCGGCCGTCGTCCCGAGGGCGGCCCGGTGGTCGGGCCTTCCGCGTCGCCGATCCCCTTTCCGCGCCCCGCTCCGGAGGTGGGCGACCGGCCGGGGCCTTGCGGGGGAGGCCCGTGGAGGGCGCGACGGGCTCGGCCGCCGGGCTGGCCTTTTCCCCACTGGTCTTCCGAGTCGACCGGCTCTGGCGGTGGGGACCGGGCCCGGTCCTCGGATGCCTCCTCCTCCGTGGCAGTTTTTTTTTCCAAGTCCCGCCCTGGAGAAGAGCGTGGACCGGCCCCGGGAGCCCTCGAGGGCGGGCCGGGGAGGGCGTCCCCGGCCCGGACGCGTGCCCGGGGTGGGTCCGGGCCGTCGGACCGGACTTCTCTCTCCGAGTTTCGCGGGTCGCGTCTTTGTCCGGAGGCGGGAGGGGGCCGGCTCGAGGCGTAGGTGGAGCCCCGGCTGAGGGACGGGAGCCACGGTCCCGCCCCGGGCCCGGTCGCCGGAGGCGCCTCCGCGGAATTCTTTTCTAAGTCCTGACCCGGCGACTCAGAGGGAGGGACCGACCGGTCCCGGCCCGCGCGGGCGGCCCGGGGAGGCTGTCCCCGGCTCCCCCTGCCGCCACGCTTCTGGGGTCGACCAGATGGCCCCGGGAGCTCCGGGCCTGGTGGCGATGGGGTCGTGCTTGGGGTCTGGTGGCCGTGGCCGTGATCCAGGGGTTCCCCTGGTGATCCGTGGGTGGGCCCCGTCTCCGGGCGCGGCGATTCTTGCCCCCGAATGGGTGGTTTTGTGCCGCCAGGTAAGTGCTGACACGCTCTGCTCGGGTGACAGTCGCCCGAGAGCTTCCGGGTGCCTGGATGCGTGTGCGGGGAGGGCTCCGGGCTCTGGCCGAGAACCGGACGCCCGTTTCCACCCCCGCCGCTTGAGCCGCCCGCTGGGGCCTGCGCGCCGGCTCTTGTGCGTTCCAGGCGCCCCCACGACCGTGGTGCCACCTCCGGTCTCTGGTACCCGAGGGCGGCGGGGTTAGGGGCGCGGGGTCCTCTACCACGTGCACTCCCTGCCGCCGGCACCCGGGTGCGGTCGCGACTTACCCCATCCCACCGGCTCCGTGCCAGTGCGTGTCAGGCGTTCTCGTCCTGGGGTGGTCGCCCGCGCTTGCTGGAGGAGGAGAGGGGTCGGTGAGGCTGAAGCAGGCTCCTCCGCTCGCTGTCCTCGCCGGCCTTCCCTTGCTCGGGGGTCCCTCGCGTTATGCTGCCGACCGATGTGGTGATGCTGTGCTCTCCCGGGCCGGGCCTAAGCCGTGCCAGACGAGGGACGGACGTTCATGGCGAACGGGACCGCTCTTCTCGCTCTGCCCGCGGGTCCCCTCGCCCGTTCTCCCCCGCTGCGAGTGGCGTGTGGGAGGCGGCAGGGGTGCGGAATCCGGCCCGACCTCGCTCCCCCGCCCCGTGCCTCGTGGCGTGGGCGGTGTCGGGGTCTCCGTGACGCGGCGGATGCTCCGCCTGTGCCTCTTGGCTGTGTCTCGCGGGCGGCCCTCCCCGCGGTGGGGCGGGCCGTGTTGCCGCCGCGCCGCGCGCCTTCCCGGGCGCGTGAGCGCGTTCCCCAGGCCGTTGGCGGTGCCCCTGGAGCGTTCCAGGTCGTCCCTCAGGCGCCCGAGGCCGAGTGGCGGTGTCGTTCCCTGTTCCCGTCGGCCTCCTCAGGTAACCACTGCGCTGGTGTGTCTGAGGAGCGGAGGGGTCGAGTCGGTAAGGGAGGCGTGCCCCTCGTCCCCCTCGGGGTGGACGGGTGCCTCGTCGCCCCCCACGGCGTGCCGTGTGGGGGCGGGCAGGCTCGGGCGCGTGCCCGCGTGTTCCCCTTGCTGGGGTTTCCCCGCGGGTGTGGGAGTGACCGTGGCGGGCCGAGCCAG